>NW_028270183.1:81166414-81448914 GCF_037043375.1 Chiloscyllium plagiosum
TCCCTCCCCATCCCTTTCTCCCTCTTCACCCGGCCTCACCTTCTCTGTCTCCCCTCCCTTTGGCTCCTCCACCCCTACTCCTCTCCCTTCTCCCTATCTCTCCCCTTCCCATTCGTTGAAAATCCATTTCTCCATCTGTTTTCATCCCCTCCCATGCGCTCGCAACCCTCCCATTTGCCCTCTCTCAAACCTCCCTTTGGCCCTCTCTCAATCTTCCTGTGGCCCTCTCTGTGTCTCTGTACCCTCTTTCTTTCTGTTTCAATCCTCCCTCACTCCCCTTCCTCCCACTGACACTTTCTTATCTTTTTCTATCACTCTCCCCTCCCTCTCTGCCTTCCTGCTCCTCTCTCTCTACCCCACACGGCGGCCATGTCTACCCCTATCTCCCTCATACATCTCTCTATCCATGCCCACTCGTTCTCTCTCTTCCCGCCTGTATCTCTGTACTCATCTCTCTCTCTCTCTCCCTCCTGCCCCACCTCGCTCTCTCGCTCTCACTTCCTCCCCTTCCCTCTACCACTCTATCTCCATCTCTCTCTCCTTCTGCCTCTCTTTTTCTCAGCCCTACCTCTCTGATTCTCACTCTCTTAGTCTTGCTCTCTTCCTCACCGTCCCATCTCCATCTCTCTTAACACTCCCTCTCTCCTCATGAACTACCTCTCTTCCTCCCACCCCGATTTCCCCCACCCCTCTCTTGCTCTCCCCAATTTACTCTCTCTCTCCACACCTTCTTTTCTATACCTAGTTCCTCTGAATCCTGCCTCCCTATCTCGACGCCCCTCCCTCTATCCTCCCTCACTCTCAACCCTCCCTCTCTCCCTAACCGCCCTCGCTCTCTCTCGCCCCCTGCCTTAATGTCGCTATCCCCACAACTCTCAGTTTCTTACTCTCCATCTCATTCACTCTCCCACCTTGTCTCCCCTCCTCTCTCTCCACCATTCCTCTCCGTATCCTCCTCTTCTCTGTCCCTAAACCGTCCATCTCTTTCTTGCTCCCTCTTTGCTCTCTCCCCCGCGCTCTCTGTCTCACTTGCTCTCCCCTCTTCCGTTACTCGCTCTCCCCATCCCTCTCTCTCTACCTCCTCTCTGTTTGTGCCTCCACATCCATCTCTCTCTAAACCACTCTCCCTCTCTCTCAGCACCGCCCTTACTCTCTCCCTCATTTTCCCCTTCTTTTTCCCTCTCGCTCCTCCTCTCCTTGTCTTTCCACCCTCGCTCTCTCCCTGTGCCTCTATATCCCAACTCCCTCCTTCTCTCTAACTCCCACTGTTCGTTCTCTCACCCTCACTCTTCCTTGTCTCTCTCCAATCTCCTCTGTATCTCACTTTATCTTCCCTCCTCCCTCTCTACCTCTCTCACTACCTCTCTCCCACCATCCATATCTTTTTGCCCCTCGTGCTCTCTCCCACTCTCTCCAATGCCTCCCTTTCCCATGTCTCTCTTCTCTTCTCATTTTTTCCATTCCCTCCTCTCTGTCTCCTTTCCGACTTCCTCTCTTTCTTTCCCTAATCACTCCCGCTCTCTCTCTGCCTCACCACCACCTTCTCTGTCTTTCCTCCTCTCTCTTCCTACAGATTTCCTCTCTCTCTTCCACTCCTCTCCATCCCACTCTCACACCACACTCAATCTCTCTCCCACTGTCTCTTCACACTTCCTCTCTCTTTGTCTCCCACTCCCTCTCCGCATCGCTGTTCCTCTCCATCTCTGCCTCCTCCTCCTCTCTGTCTCTCCCTAGAACTCAAACCGTTTTACCCGCCCCTCTCTATCACTCCTCACATTCCTCTCTCTCATTCCCCCTTTCTGTTTCCAAATCCCTCTCTCCCTAACTAAACCATATCTCTCTCTCCTTCACCCTTACTCTCTTTCTCTCGCCTCTTCACTCTCTCTCCCAGCCCTCTCTAGCGTACTCTCCACTCACCCCGCACTCTGTCTCTCCCCCCTCTATCTATCCTCCTCCCTCTCTGCCTCACATATCGCTTTCCCCGTCTCTCCCCTTCCATTTTTGCCACCACCGCCTTGCTCCTCCTCACCTTTTGCCGTCATCCCTCCTGCGCTCTCTCTCAACACATTCTCTGGCGGCCTCTCTCTCCACCCCACTCTCTCTCTCGCGCTCTCATACCTCCTTCCTTTCTTTATGTGCTTATACCTCTCTCTCCCATCCTCCCGTTCTCTCTCTCTCTCAACTATTTTCCCGCCCTCTCCCCCGCCTCTCTGTCACTTTGTACAGATATTTCTCTCTTTGTCTCGCAACATGCCTCTCTTTTGTCGTTCCTGTCAATCTCTCTCTCCGCCCTCTCACTGTCTCTCCCACCAAACTCTCTTTCCCTCTCCCTCGCTCTTTCTCTCCTCCTTCTCTTTCTCCCTCCTCACCCTCTCTCTTGCTTTCTGTTCCCTCCTCCCTATCTTTCTTATACCCCTCTCTCCCATCCTACCATCCTTTCTCTCACCTCCTCCATTTCTCTCTCTTCCCCTTACTCATTCTCCCCTGTACCTCTGTCTCCCTCGCTGTCCCAAAGTCCTTCTTTCTCTCGTTATCCCTCGACACCTTTCTATTACACCAGCCTCTCTCGTTCTGTCTCTCACAAATCCCCCTCTCTATTGCTCCGTCCTCCTTCTATCTCTCCCTCATTCAATCGATCTCCCAAAATCCTTATCTCACTTCCCGTCCTTCACGCTCTCACTCTCCCGCTCCCTCTCAGTCTCTGCCTTTCCCCACTCTCTTCCCACACTCTCGATCTGTCCCTTCCCCATCCGTCTCGTCTCCCATTCCTCCCACTCTCTCTTCTCCTCCACCCTGAATCCCTCTCTCTCCCCACTCTCTTTCTCTTCCCAACCTCTCCTCACCGCGCTCTCTCTTCTTTCTCTCTTGTTCGCTCGGTCTGCTCCTCTCCCTCTCCATCTCTCCCTCCACCCGTCTGTCTCTCCCTTTCCGACTCAGTTCCCACTCCCGAACGGCCGCCATCGCTCTCCCTTCCCTGTCTATCTCTCCCTCTCATTCCACCACCTGTCTCTCTCTTCTCATCTGCATTTTTCCCTCTCTACATTCCTCCCTCTCGTTCTCTTACTCTCGCTCATTCTCCATCACTCTCTCTCTCTCCCCAAATCTCCCTAGAATATACACCCTCCACACTCCTTACCTTTCCCGCCTCACACACTCTACATCGTCTCTCTCCCTCTCATTCCCTCACTCTTACACTTACGCTCCTCTCTTTCAAACTGTCTCTCTCTCCACCCTCTCTCTCCACACCTCTCTTTATCTCCCCCCCTGTCTGTCTCTATGTCTGTCTCTCTCACTTTCGCCTCCGTCTCCCTCTCTCCTGCCAGCCTCTGTCTAACTGCATGGCACTCTCTTCCCTCACTCTCTTCCTACCGCTGTCGTTCTACCCACCTCTGTCTCTTCACTCCCCGTTCTCTCTCCTCGCCTCCCTCTCTCCACACCACATCCTCTCTGCTACCACTATTCCTGTCTCTCTCTCCCTCTCTCTCCCCCTCAGCCCCTACAACACTTTCTCTCCCCCTCACTTCATCCTCGAGCGTCCCTTTCACTTTCTTTCTTCCCCTCTGTCTTCCATCTCTCTCCCACTCTGGCCACTACCTCTCCCTCTTCTCCTGCCATTTCTCAGTTCCTTCACCCTCCATCTTCCTCTCTCTCTGTCTCTCCTGCTTCATCTCTTCCACTCTCTCCCTTTTCCCTCCCACAATCATTCTCCGCCTCCCTTCCCACTCTCTCTCTCCACTTCCCTATGTCTCTGTTCTTCCTCACTCTCTCTCTCCTGTCGCTCTCTCTCGCGCACCCACCCCGCCGCTCGCGCTCTCCTGTCCTCTTCAATCTCGGTCTTCTCGTTCACGGTCTCTCCCGCACACACTACCTCCCCTTTCTCTTCCCCACCAATTTGTCTCCTTCCTCCCTCTCCTCCCTCTCTCTTCCCTGCGCGCTCTCCTCTCACAATCTTTCCCACGCCACACTCTCTCTCTCTCCCTACTCCCTCTCACTCTGTCTCTCTCCTGCCCCTTCATACCTCTCCCTCCCCTCCCTCCCTCTCTCCCTCCAATTGATCACTTCCATTTCCCTCCCTTTCTCCCTCCCTCTCCATCTCTCCCAAACCTTCCTTTCCCCGTCACCTTCTCTCTCCTCTCTCTCTACGTCCTCCCACTTTCTCTCCCCTCTCTAACCGCCCTCACCCCTCAGCATTTCCCTCTTTTCCCTTCTCTCTCACACTGTTTCCATGCCTGTCTCTACTCTCCCCAAATCTACCCCTCCCTCCACCAATATTTTCTCTCCAGTACCCTACCACCCACATAATCTTCCACCCGCCAATCTCCCAACCCCAACTCTCTACCATCTCTCCCTCTTTCCTGTCCCTCTCTCTCTCTCTCTCTCTCACACACACACACACACCTTCCGTCCCTCTCACAGACAGAGCAGACTGCATTCCGGTGGAGAAACTGGCAAGTAAGGCAGAAAAAGAGACAGATTTGAAGACGGCAAGTGAAAGGGAGAGAGGAAGAGAAAGAGAGATTGTGCAGAGAGAGACAGAGAAATAAGGTGTAAGAAGCTGGGAAGGGAGAGAACGAGTGATCGAGCGAGAGAGACACACACACAGAGAGAGAGAGAGAGAGAGAGAGAGAGACGGACTTTTTTGAGTGGAGATTGGGAAAACGGGGTCGATGGATGATCTGTGCCGTAGTCCATGTATTGGTGGGAGTACCCAGTGGTGATAGCAAGGACTGGGTGAATTAAACTCAACTCCTGAGATCAGGCCCAATCCCCTCTTCTTCCCTGAAGATCACTTCAGCTTCGTCAACACAAAGTCAAACAACAATGTTGTTCACTCTGCTGCTCGGTGCTTCTTAATGAAGATTTTTATTGTTTACCAATTTATGTGATCGATACAGTAAGTGGGATGGTTCCTTTCATGACTGGCCCCTGGGCTAGGAGAGATATTGAAATGTGTCCCCGTCACCCTGCTGTGCGATAAGGTTGGTTAGACCAGCCTGTTGCCATAGCAACATGCGACTTCACCACTGAAATGTTGAACTGAAATTCGAAAATCCAGGATGGATTGATTAATGAGTGAATTTGATCGATTGATAAATTTGGGTAAGGGGGTACTTCAGCACGTTCTTCAACTGCTTTCTGAACTTAGACTGTGTCAAGGCATAAATCGCAGTGTTTGTGCAGCAACTGAGGAGCTGCAGCATGAAGCCCAATTCACGCACAAAGTCATGTAGATACACAGGGATATCTGCAATATACCAAATACGGTACCATACAAAATACACCATTAACATTGACCATAACAGAATGAAATTGGCTGAGATAACAAACAGTAAAATCATGGATTTTTTTCGATTTCTCATTTCTGTGTCAGAACGAGGGTCCACATTTGTGTGAGCCCGGAGTCTTCTGCGGGCTTTGCTGGTCACTACAATGTATCTGACGGTGAAAACATTGAGCAACAGAATCAGGAAAAATGGCAGAGCCGGGGTGAGAATATTGTGGACGAACTCAATTGTGATCCAGACACGGGAATCATAAACACCGATTGCTCCCACACAAAACCAGGGTGTGTGCCCCAGCCGATACCGAGTTGCGAGCATAAAATACCAGAAAATATTCTTTAAACAACTCAGTACAGTCACTGTTCCCAGAACCACAGCCGCCGTGTTCTCACTGCAATATTTACTTTTCAGATTCTGACAACAAATGGCCACAAATCGATCAAAAGTGAAAGTGACGGTGAACCAGACAGAGCAGTCAGTGGCTGCATAAAGCAGGACAGAGTGGATATTGCACACGGGGATGGACTCCAGGAAATAAAACTTTTCATTATAAACAATGGGAATGTGTCTCATTATAAGATCGAGGATAATGACCAGTAGATCCGCCACTGCCATGGCCCACAGGTAACGTCTGACACATGGAGACAATTCACAATCTTTATAAAGCAGAACGTAGATGGTCACTACGTTAACTGCGAGGAAGAAAAACAAACACATTATACATTAGCCTGGAGACAAAGTGACCAGTTTGACAGAGGGGCCAATGAAATTTTCAAATGTGTCACTGTATTTAGAGATTTATGAAAATAATTTGAGGTGGAATAACAATACGGAAAGTCTGAATTGCTGGCAAAAATACATCGTAAAAAACAAAATGCCCTCCCTCCCCAAACACACAGAGACATATCCATAACAACAGGTGTTTTTTGGAATATTCCCACACAATCAATCACTCGACAGCAGACACAAGTCAATTCCTTCCTGTTCCGAATACGGTAAGTGAAAACGTTTCTGTTCTGCATGCTCTCTCGAAGCTCCTTGAAGACAATTGGAGTTCGGAAAATTCTGTCTTTTCGGCTAAATTGTGGGAAAATGTATGAAACGCTTTAACTGCCAGAGTGTACTTCGGAACATTATCTACTTCTCCCTGGAACGGGATCTATTCCTTCGAGATCTTATCATTTGCTCAATTCACTGAAGTCCAGCCGTTCACAAGTAATGTCAGGGACAAAATGTTCCAGGCAGCGTCAGTTAAAAAATGACGGGTTTAGAATATGACGGGGAATGTCAGTTTTCGAATGTTTAGTACAGAATGTTCCGGGAAATGTCAGTTGTAGAATGTTGGGTACAAAATATTCCAGGGAATCTCAGTTATGCAATGTTGGGAAGAGAATGTTCCGGGGAATGTCAGTTATAGAATATCGGGTGCAGGATATTGCTCGCAATGGCAGTTATACAACGTTCTTCACAGACTTTTCCGGGAAAATTCCTTTTTAGAATGTTGAGTACAGAATGTTCTGGGGAATGTCAGTTACACAATGTCCGGTACATAATGTTCCAGGAAATCTTCTGAAGGCATAGCAGCACACTTCCCAACCATTCCCTCCGCTATCTTGATGACTTTATCGGCCACACAGTTCATAAACATTAACATAATATTGCACCCCGACCTCAAATTCACTTGGACTATCTCAGACACCTTTCCCCACTCACTTCCTGGACCTCTCCAACTCCATCAAAGGTGACAGACTCAACTTTGCATCTTGTTGCTCACTGACACCCACAGCTCCCTGGAATATACACGCACCCACCCTGCCTCCTGTAAAACGCCATCTCTTATTCTGAATTCCTTCACTTCCAAAGCGTCTGCTCCCAGAGGGCCTCCTTCTTCAAAGATCACATTTTCCTCTCGGAAATGGTGGATAATGCCTTCAAGCGCATCGCCTCTCGATCTCTCCACTCTTGAAAACCCAAACCCCCTCGCCCACCAAAACAATGTCAGGGCGCCCTGGTCCTCACCATCCACCGCAACAAACACCAGTGACCACACATCATCCTTCGCCGTTTCTTCCACCTACACTCGGACACCACCATCAGAGACATATTTCCCGGCCCATAACTATCAGCTTTCCGGAGAGACCATTTCCTCTCCTGCTCCCCGGTCAGGTCCCGCCGCCCCCCCTCCCCATTCCCCCACCAGTCTCCCCACCAATCCTGGCACCTTCCAATACCACCACAGGAAGTGCAAAACCGACAGCCATATTTCCCCCGCACCTCCGTCCAAGGCCCTAAAGGATCGTTTCACATCTGGAATAAATTTTTGCAGCTCCACACATTTGTGCCCATCGATCCCGATGTGGACTCCTCGACATTTGGGAGACAGGATGGTAACTTATGGATCGTTTCAGAGAATATCTCTGGGACAAAAGGATCAACTAAACCAACCGCCCAATGGCTTCAAACTACATATCTCCCTCGGTTGGTATGGTGGCTCAGTGGTTATCATTGCTGCCTCACGGTGCCAGGGACCGTGGTTTAATTCCAGCTTTCAGTGACTGCCTGAATGCGGTTTTCCTGTTTTCCTCCAGGTGTTCCGGTTTTCTCCCACAACCTGAAGATGTGCAGGTTAGGTCAATTGGCCATGTTAATTTGTCCGTAGTTTTAAGGGACGTGCAGGCATGCTGCATTAGTCAGTTTTAAATAAAGCTTACGGGAATGGGTTTCCATGGGGTCCGGTTCAGAGTGATGGTGTGGACTTGTTGGACCGAAGACCCGTTTCCAAACTGTAGGAATTCAAAGTCAAACTCTCCCACGCCATCAAGGATATGCAGGTCCTTGGCCTCCTCCACCGCCAAAATGTGACCACCCGACTCCTGGAGAAAGAACTCCTCACATTCCACCTTGGGAAGAGATGTACATGTATTTGCAAACGAAAGGACTGATTAGGGATCGTCAAAATGGGTTTGTGCGTGGGAAATCATGTCTCATAAACATGATCGAGTTTTTTTGAAGAAGTAACAAAGGGGATTCTTGAGGAAAGAGCGTTAGATGTGATCTATACGGACTTCAGTAAGGCGTTCGACAAGATTCTCCATGGGCGACTGGTGAGCAAGGTTAGATCTCACGGAATACAGGGAGAACTAGCCCTTTAGTACAGAACTGAGTCAAAGGTAGAAGACAGAGGATGGATGTGGAGTGTTCTTTTTAAGACCGAAGGCCTATGACTGTTGGAGTGGCACAGGGATCGGTGCTAGGTCTACGAATTTTCGTCATTGGTATAAATGATTTGGATGAGTGAATATGTGGCACAGTTAGGAGCTTGCAGAAGACACCTGAATTGGCAGTGTAGTGGACTGGGAAGAGGGTTACCTTATGATCTTGACCAGATGGGCCAATGGGCTGTGATGTGGCAGATAGAGTTTATTTCAGATAAATGCGACGTGCTGCTTTTTGGGAAAGCAAATCTTCGCAGCACCTATACACTTGTATGTCTATTCGTGGCGATTAAGCCAGAGAGCGATAAGTTCAGTGAGCGATTCACTCGCCCTGGAAGCAAGCAACAAAGTTAATCCCATCAACACCGATATTATTGATGGGGGCATGCTGCACTGCAAAGCACCTATACTCTGCGATGACAATGATGAACCATATGAGAAGAAGTGGTTCACGAGATTGGTTAAACCAGATCAGTTGTTATTGTGCGAGCATTTCTTGGAGTAATCACAGATGTGCAGTCAGTGTGAACTGATGCAAAATATCTGTAATGGCAAGTCGACCCCAATCATTTTGATGTGGAAGGGTTCGCTTCTCACATGCCACTGGCACAGGCGTCCGGTGACAGGTGGCAGGATTTGAGACCATGGGCGCTAAATACACAAAGAACGAAATACTGGATCTTCAGGGATGATGTGGGTATCTGGTTCAATGCAGATATGCGAACAAAAAAGAAGAAACTTAATTGGCTAAATCAGGCACATAGGTAACACCCGCCAGACCTGAAAAGCTAGGAGCGTAGCCTGGCGTTTCCCTAACATAGAAGTCTCTGACCCAAGATTAAAAACGGTCCGTACTGAGTTGTGAGCAAAAGGCAAATATAACGTTCGGCTCATACGTGGCTGTGAGCCCATAATGATAAATCCGAAGTCTGAGTATCGTCCTTGCTGAACTCATTAACCGTTAAAACCCGAGGCCATAGAAGGAATTACGCCAGTCTTTGAATTCCTCCTAAAGGCTGGAGTGATAATCCCCTTGGAAAACTCACCAGTGAGAACCCCCACCGTTCCAGTCAAAAAGGCAAACTTTCTCGGTGAATCAGAGGAATGGAGATTTGTTCAAGACTTTCAGGCAGTCAATAATGCTGTTGTCACACACACCTCAAATGTTTCCAACCCCTATACTATATGAGCTCAAATTCCAGCGGACAGTAAATTGTTCTCTGCTGTTGATTTAGCAAATGCCTTCTTTTGTGTAATGGTGCACCCAGGTAATCAATTCTGGTTCACTTTTTCATTCAAAGGGAAATCATATACTTTCAGCCGACTTTGTCAAGGTTAGTGTGAGTCCCCCACAATATATATAATGAGGCTGTACATCGGGATTTGTTAACTCATGCTTCTGCAGTATGGAGACGACAGAGGAACAATGTGAGAAAGATACCCTTGCGTTGCTCTGCCCTCTAGCGAGGGAAGGGCACAAAGTCAGTCTCACAAAGCTAACATTTGGGAAACAACAGGTGAAGTTCTTACGTCACTTAATACCTGAGCAAGGGAAGGCCATTGGGCAAGACAGAGTTCAAGCAATCCAGCAAATTCCAAAGCCTCACACGAAGAAACAATTTTTATCCGTTTGGGGCATGTGCTCCTACTGTCGAATGTTTAGTTCACAATACGCAACCCTTGAGGCACCCCGAAGTGACATAGCCCATGGCAAAGGGTTACAGAACCAGAGTCCGTAGCAGGGGACCCCAGCGGCAGGGGATGCCTTTGTTGAATGAAAAAAAAGCGCTCCAAATTACATGTCTGCAGCTGAAAAGGCTACTGTCGTGTCCAGGGATATATTCGGCTATGGTGAATTAACACTCCTGGCAGATGCGGTATCCTCAATCATTCCGAGCAAAAGACCGCACACATGTCGCCAGCACATTGGCTCAGATGTAATACTGTGTTATTGGAGATGCCTAACAATACAATAAAGCGATGTAACGACCTTAATCCTGCTAGCCTTCTCCCAAAGAAGAAGATGGAAACCCACGTGCTTGTGTCGCTGTAACTCTGAAATTTTCAGCCCTAGACGAGGTTTTCAGGATTCGCCACTTTCAAATCCAGAAATCGAGTCTTTTTTTGTGGATGGGTCATCATGGCGTAAGGAGACAGGCAGAAATTGTGTTGGGTATGCTGCCGTGACTGCCACGACAAAGCAAACGGGGATCATTCCCTTCTCATCTGTCAGGGCAAGCAGAGGAGCTGATTGCCTTGACTGAGTCATGTAAATTGGCTAAAGGAAGGACAGTGAATATTTACACCGATATTAGTTATGCATTCGGAGTTGTACAAGATTTTTGGCACTCTGTGGATACACAGGGACTTCTTGACCTTCACCGGGAAGCCCATCACACAACGCAGCTTGATTTCTGACCTCCTGGAAGTGGTCCTGTTGTCTCAATCAATGTCAATGTGTAAATGTGTAGCACACCGAAAAATAATGATTCGATTTCTCAAGGCAATGCGAGGACAGCCTCAGCGGCAAGAACGAAAGCCCAGCAGCCGATAGACATGTGTACGTCAAAAATCTGTACCAAAACAGCAGACGTACAGGAGTTACAGTCCCAGGCCATGCCGGAAGAAAAGCGTGAGTGGATGAAAGCAGAATGCAGTGTGAGGGAAGGAGTATGGTGTGGGTCTAATGGTAAACCCTTTCTCCCACGATCATTATTTCCATTTCATGCCAAACTGACACACGGTAAGGACCATATGTCAAAAGGAGGGTCGTATGGTACTATTTCGGCACACTCGTACACGAAGGGATTTACTCATTACTCCCAGAAATATTGTGAAAGTTGTGTTATCTGTGCCACTAATAATGCTGGGAGGGAATACAGATGAGTCAGGCAGCACAACCCCAATCCCCAAAACCCTTTGAACATTTGCAGACGGATTTGATTGAACTTAAGCCCAACGAAGGGAAAAGGTATTTTCTGGGAATAGTTGATACGTTTTCCAAATGGGTAGAACCGGATGCCAGTGTAGCAGCCAACGTTTTGATAAGTAAGATAATTCCCAGCTGGGGAATCCCTGAAAGGCTTACGAGCGACAATGGGAGTATGAATGGGATAATGAATATTTATGCAGGGATCCTTACGGACACTTAGTAGCATCCAGCACGGCCAATGGGGCACCTGACACTGGAAATAGGTATTATACGATCAAGGTAGCAGGTACCAGGGCATGAATGATAATATGCAAGACTCAGAAGAGCAATGAGGGATTCTGGTGGTATGCTATAGATAGAGCCTTCTCCAACATCCCTAGGCAGGTGAATTTCACATCCTACACACGGATGTTAAAAACCACCATTTCGACTATGACAATACATCTATTCTGGGACAGGCTAAGCAAACACATGCCAGAGAATTCCTAGGGGCCTGGCACTCCAACCACAATGCCAGAAACAAACACATTGCTCTAGATACCATCTATCAACCCCTCAGAAAACGAACAGGAAATGACATCACCACAAACCCCAGGAACACCATCTAGGAAAAAGATATAAATAGAAATCAGGAGACAACAGCTTCGATTCACTTGGAGGTCGCCACTGATGATGCTATCTCGCTAGGTAATGAAATATCTGGATATCAAACCTACAGCTCAGCGAGCAAACCTACACACTAAACCTCAACCTGAGCTACAAACCTTCACAAACCTTGCAGGTGAATATAGTGTTGCAGTCGCCCCCGCTGAAGATGCAGTACAGAGGATAAAAGCATCAGGGCATGGCAATGAACCAAACCAGATCATGACCAACCCCAAGCAGAGTCGAGGGCATTAATGTCATGCCCAAACCTGAAGGGAGTCGGCCGAGGCTCGAGAGCGAGTCCAACTCAGTATTCGAATTGGCCCCGCAGGAGATAAAGGACGTAAATGCGCCATTAGGTTCGGAGGTGCGAGGAACCATTGCAAGATGTGAAGGGAACAGAGCATGTGATTTCGCCTTAATGCAACACCAGAGATTGGACGTTGGATATCCTTGTTGGATATGTTTGCACACAGCCCAACGGTAGACTGCCGAACCAATCACAGAGATCCTGGTGAGAAATGCTAGCTGCCTGCTTCTGCGGCAGTGACTACCCTGATCCTGATAGGGGGAGCAATTAGGCCAAATCTCGCGCCACCACACGAACTCCAGGCTACCTGCAGTCCCAAGGCTGACAGTCTCCCGACCACAGCCTTTTGCACCAATCTGGCGAGACTACACTTAGGGATCGCTCAATGTACTACGACGTTGTGCTTGAACAATGATTCTTGCTCAGCAATCTATGTAAATGGTACTATCATAAATATTGCTTGTTCCTTTATCAATAATGAGAACATGATGGCGGGCATAATATGGCCCTGTGGAGAGAAAGGGTACCATCAACTTCCACTGGGAAGGAAGAGGTGCTGCTATCCCGCGATACTGTCCACTGTTCACTGGCACAATAGTGCTCGTCACAAGGGCCGGTAATAGACGCACCCTAAGAGAACATCCCACGGCATTGCAATGTGTACACATTCGCAGACCTTGGACTACACCAGGAGCGAACATTGTGTGGTCCATTCTCTTGGTAGCAGGGACAACGGTGGCAATAAAAAAGATTAATGGTCTCGAATATAGTGTATTACTGTCAGCAAATGAGACGGAGGAAGGCCAAGCACTCATTAACACTGAGATAACTGCGGTAAGGGAAGCAGTGATGCAAAATCGACGTTTGCTAGACGTACTGACGGCAGAGATAGGGTCGTCTGCAAAATGTTATGCACCTCATGCTGTTCTAATATTCCTGATGAGTCCCAAAATATCACGAGTGTAATAAATCATGTGAAGGCAGCAATAAGGTCGCCTCCCCCAGCAGGTGACTCCTGGTTCCGATGGCTCACTCCTTTGGGGAGGATAGGATTTATTGGATCCTACACGTTCTTCTATTTGTAGGACTGGTCTTACTCATAGTGCTTTGTATCGGATACGGCTTGTGTACCTGCCTACGTCGTTTGCTATGAGTGCAGTAGGATAGGAAATGGTAAAATTAGCGCTGGCCCCACGGCAGGACGATCCGATTGCATGGATCCAACACTACCGTGATATTGACGAGTGGACGTGTGAACATGGGCTGTGGACAGGGCACACTTGAAGCAATGTGACGATACCGCCACAAAGCTGTGTTACAGGTAGGTGTTGTATGAGGAAAGGGCTGGTGTTCCCTCAGCATTTTTTACGCATACCTATTCTGGCTCTGTATTTTTTATTATTGTTGTCCTTGTTGTCATAAGATGACAAAAATGGGGGGAAATGTAATAGAAAATGAATCAATTTAACATTTATTGTGAAGTCTGAAAGAGAATGCTTTGCTAAATTTAATACTTTTCTGAACTTTGCAAATACTTTGCTGAGTTCCTCAGTCGAGGAGAGAGCTTGTGTTTGTTGAACTTCGTAGACATTCAACCTGACCTCGCAAGCAGTTGAATTCAGCGAAAAGCTAAGGGAAAACATAAGAACAGTTATGTCCACGGCTAGGGAATGAGAAAATAACAACTCTAGTCTTCCCAACCCTTGTCCCCGAGCCCGTGATAAGAATGGCATAAGAGAAATGCGTGAATTATCTGCGCTGCTCTTACACAACATATTTTGCCAAGTGTACCGCCCTGCATGCAGGTTTTAAAATGAAGCTTTTTTCTTAACCTGAAGTCAGATCGGTTTTAGTTTCCAAGTCTGATTTTTTTTAAAGTGACATGAACTTACTGCCTACAGATTGTGCGCTGTCTCAACAAAATAGTATGTCTCTGCAAATACAAATACGCAAATGAAATTTCGCTCCATAAATTTATATATACGCACATATGTGTGTGAGGAAAAGAGAATGCATACGTGTGTATGTATGTCAGGAAGTGCACGTGTGAAAGGGAGGATGCGTTGAGAGAGAAAGGTTTGTGTGTGATGGAGTATATGGGTGTGACGGAGTGTGAATGAATGTGTGCTTGCATGAGGGTGTGTGCAAGAGTGAAAGTCTGTGAGAAAGTCTGAGCATTGGTGTGCATGTGTTTGTTTAGTTGCATGACAGCATATATTGTGGTGGGCTATATGTGACATGAACTCAAGATCTCGGTTGATGCACTCTTCATGGATACTGATTTACTGAATATGGCTATCAGCCACTGCTCAGCGACTTGCATTCTAGTGTATCTAGAATTCCAACTTGGAGGATGTTCACCCGAAGTTGCACGGCGGATTAGCCTTTATAACAGAGTTTTGCGAGACTGGGAGGGAATATCCCTGTCTGGCGCCTGTTGTACGGTGTCCATTCATCCGTTGTCGCAGGGTCGGGTGGTCTCGACAATATACATTGCCTTTGGGCAAATTTGCAGAGTGTGAAATAGACAACGTTGGCCGAGTCACATTAGTACCTGCTGCCCTCGTGGTACGTGCTGTCCTCACGTGTAATGGCAGCATCTATGTTGATGTTCTGTCTTGTCTTACAAAGTTTGCCGTGGCACAATGTGTGGTATTGTGGTCTACCGTTGCCTGATGGCTGGACAATTTGCTTGAAGGTTTGGCAATTGTTTAAAAGCAAGAAGTGGAGATACAGGGGAGATCTTGGCGAGATGCTCATCATCATTGACAATATGTTGCAGCCTGCAAAGTACATGGCATGATCCCTCCACTCCCGGGATGTACTGGACGACAAAGTGGACCCGATCAGTCATATCTTGTATCTGTTTTCTTAAGGGACCATCTCAGTTTTCCATTGCTGCATACCAGAACCTGTGATCAGTATCATGTCCAGCTCTTACGTAGGCTTCCTGCAGCACCTTCAGGTGTTCGCCACTTTCCTCCTCACCTGAACAGGTCTGTGTGTTCATACGGCTTGCCCGTAGGGCATGCCTTTTTAAATTTATGTTTAAATGGTCGCTAGAGAAGTGCGGCATCTTGAGGTTATCCATAGGCCTGCGGTAGAGTGAGGTGCTGAGTTGTTCGTCCGTGATAAAGATGCTTGTGTCGAAGAATATATTGATTCTAAACACTAGTCTGTGTTAAGTGTGTTGGTGGGATGGAACTTGTTTTACCACAATGTAGTTGATTCAGGCACACCTCGCCATGTGTTCAGATGAATAAAATGTCGTCTATGTATCTGGTGTGTCGCGTGTCTTGGAGGCCCTGTGCAGCAATACGTCTTTTTTGACATTGCGCATGACCATTTGGCATATTGGACTGTAAACGTGGTCCCATGGCCGCTCTATGTGTCTGGATGTAGAATTGGTTGTCGAAGTTTCAGATGCTCTGTTCGAAGGTGAAGCAAATTGGTTGTAGGATTTCACTGGGAAATTGGCACTTGTTGGTTTTGAGTATTGAGTCTCTTGCAACGATATCATTGTCAAGGAGGATGCTGGTGCAGATGGCCATAACATAAATTATGACGAGGAATGTTCTTCGTTTGGGTAGTCTGTGGGTGTGAAGTTACTATCGCAAATTTGTCGTGTTTCAAAAGAAGCTCGTGCCCCCCCCCCCGTACAGTCGGTTTCAAGATGGGCTCGACATAGCCGGAGACGTTCTCACGAAGAATGCTAATGAATGATACGATGGGAAATCTCCGTGTTTGGGATTTGTGCATCTTTAGAAGGCAGTAGAAGTTCCTGAAGTGAGTCGTATGGGGGAACAGAGTGTGTTGTGTACTCAGGAGGACTGCACCAACAATCTTGATCAATCTTTTGACTTCACGAGCATGTTCTTTGACCATAGGCTGAAAGTTGATTTTAGTGTTCCTCGTCGAAATAAATTCTGGAGTTTACATGTTAAAAAATCAAAACCGCCATTCTGACTGATGAAAGAATTAACATCAATCTCGTTTGTCCATTCAACTTATCAATCCTGCTAAAACGAAACAGAAAGACGCTGTGGAGCCTCTTGAGTCTGTGATAACGAAATAGAAGAAGGCCATTCAGCCTCTAAATAAATTTGCACGGTATTAGGAGTGCATTCGTTGTCTCCAGACAGTTAAAAATGAAGACGAAGAGGGCATTCAGGCTCGAGAGTCTATTACACAGGAGCAGTGGGGTGCCATTCGGCCAAGTGAGTATTTTCCAGCAGAGCAAAATGAGAACCTTCAGCCTCTCAAGGGTGTTAAACAGGAAAGTGAAGAGGCATTCAGCCTCTCGTGTGTGGTACAGACGAAAAGCACTCAGCCATTGGCCTTTTGACTGGGTCAGACAGGAACAGCAACAGGTAGAGAGCATTAGGATCTCATGCCTGTTACAAAGGAATTGGAGGAGCCTATTAAGTCTTTGGTTCTATTATAAGCAGCAGTCGGTGGCCGGTAAGACACTTACGTCTTTTATGCAGGAACTGGAGGAACTCATTTACAAATATATACCAGGAGTAAATTTAATGTCACAAACCTATTGCGCAAGAACAGGAGGAAGTTGTTCAGCCTCTCGAGCTATTTACATAGGTAGAGAATGAGGCGATTCGGCTTCAATAGTCCGTTATAACGGCTCAAAATACGGCCATTCAAACCCTCGGGTGTACTACTCAGGAACAGGAGGAGGTCATTCAGCCTTTCTAGCCTTGTATATAACACGACAGCAAGTTATTAGTACCACAGGCCTGTACTGAAAGGACTGCAAGAGTGAATCCAATTGCAAAATACGACACATGGAAATATTACGGATTCATCAACGTATTGGTTGAATCATAACAAAAAGCAAGGAAGTCAAACAGACGCTTGAAAATGTTCTCTGAAACCAGGAACAAGCATTATGCCCTATGGAGATTAAAGAGTGAGAAAAGCTGGTGGTCTTGCTGCCTCTCAATGCCATTACACAGGAGCAGCAGGAGAGTATTTATTTTCTCAAACTTGGTTGAAATCAACGGAGGTGCATACTTCAATAATTTTAACTGAATTCATAAGGAAACGTAGAGATCATTCATCCTTGGAATTGTGACCCCAGAGCAAGAACATGCCAGTCAGGTCACAATGGTTTCTTACAACGTGTGATGATGCTCCTTCAACAAGATTCGTCTTTTTCCAGAGAAGTCATAAATGCAGCTTTGCCAAACAGACTGTTTGGGAGTGTTTTAGGGTCAATGTGAGTATAGCTAAAAGATACTTCATCAGGCATCGAGCATTCAGATTGTCTTTTTCTAACAAAAAACGAATACACTTGTGTACTGAAATGTGAGTTGACAGGTCTCCCCAGCTCAGCTTTTATGGCATGGTTTAGTCTGGGGTTTGGCAGTCTGGCTGCTCACTGAAGGCAGTCAGTCCGCATTGAAGCTACTTGTCTCAAAGAAGCAAGTCCATCCCAACCCCTTCTCTCTCTCTGAGATCTCTCCTTAAGCGCCTGTGTTTGTTTCTTTTTCAATTTTCCCAAGGCTTGATTATGGGGATTGTTGCAATTTCTTGGAACTGCATCATTAAACTGAGTTAAAATGTTGAGTTTTCAGATTTTCAGTCATTTTATATTCGGCTCTCTTTTGTTGGTGTTCCATTGCATCATGCTGTAAATAAATTCTTTTCTGCTTTTAACAAAGTGCTTTGACCAACTGCATCACGCCAGGAATATCCACTGCACACCCGCTTAAAGCAATTCGCAAAGTTAGGATCTGGGCATCCTTGAAATGTTTTGAGCGGGTCTTACCCGGGCCATCAACAGAAACAAGAGAACTGTTTGCATGTGACAAATAAATGAACACGCGAATAACGTACATGAGTAGGTTTTTTTTCTGGTCCTTGACCTTGCTCCACTATTCAAGAAGTGAATGGAGGAAATATTTGTCATGTCAGTTCCAAATTTTTCCACCCCCACAGCGATAACCTTTGACCCGAGTGAAAGTCATGTAACTGTCTGCCTCTGCCTCAGGAATATTCAGTGTTGTTTTCACCGTTCTCTGGCAAAAGTGTTTCAAACATTCATAACCTCCCGGGAGAGGAAGAAGTCGTCATCTCCAACTTAAATGGAAAATCTTTTTTTTTTCCTTTCAATTGTCACATAGGTCGAGTCCCAGTCTCAGTATTAATTGCTGCTGCATTTTGGGAAAGCAAATCTTAGCAGGACTTGTACACTTAATGGTAAGGTCCGAGGGAGTGTTGCTGAACTAAGAAACCTTGGACAGCTGGTTCATAACTACTTGAAAGTGGAGTCGCAGGTAGGTAGGATAGTGAAGAAGGCGTTTGATATGCTTTATTTTGTTCGTCAGAGTATTGAGTACTGGAGTTGGGAGTTGAAACATCTTCAGGGCTTATGCATGAAACGTCGAGTTTCCTGCTCCTCGGATGCTGTCTGGCCTGCTGTGTTTTTCCGTCACCACATTTTTCAACTCTGGTACTCTAGCATCTGCAGTGCTCACTTTCTTACAGGAGTTGGGATGTCATGTTGCGTGTGTGCAGGACATTAGTTAGGCCATTGTTTGAATATTGCGTGCAATTCTAGTCTCCTTCCTTTGGAAAGCTGTTGTGAAACTTGAAAGGGTTCAGAAAAGATTTACAAGGATGTTACCAGGGTTGGAGGATTTGAGCTATAGGGAGAGGCTGAACAGGCTGGAGCTGTATTCCCTGGAGTGTCGGAGGCTGAGGGGTGACCTTATAGTTGTTTACAAACTTATGAGGAGCGGGGATAGGGTAAATAGACAAACTCTTTTCCTGGGATCGTAGAGTCCAGAACTAGAGGGCATAGGTTTAGGATGAGAGGGGAAAGATATAAAAGAGACCTAAGGCTCAACTTTTTCACGCAGAGGGTGGTATGGGTATGGAATGAGCTGCCAGAGGATGTGGTACAATTGCAACTTTGAAGAGGCATTTGGATGGTTTATGTTTCGGAAGGGCTTGGAGCGATATGGGCCCGATGGTAGCAGATGGGACTAGATTGGTTTGGGATATCTGATCGGCGTGGACAGGTTGGACCGAAGGGTCTGTTTCCATGCTGTACATCTCTATGACTCTATGACTAAGTGGGAACAAGTATTACATTGAGAAAGTGTTGCTTTGGCTGTACAGTATTTCTGTGAGCTCTCATGCAGGGCACATCACACAATTGTGTTTCCTCTTTGATGACGCTAAATTGTTGCATTGACAACAGCTCAACAATGTTTCACTTGACTGACTCCAATGATTGAAGTGTTAACGTATGAAGAAAAGATTAACAGTTTGATCCAAAACGCATTTGGGGTTTATCAGAATGAAAAATGATATTCTTGCAACATGGCCCTGAAGCCGATTACAATAGGGTAGGTTATGCAGCGTCAATACCATGTTACGGAGCATCAGGGTGAGTCACATTAGCCTGCTAATTTATATAACACAGGAAATAGGAGAGGCCACAAAGTGACTAGGGATTTTTGGACTCGAATTAGAGCACACCATTCAGACCATTCAGCCTTGAGAATAGGAACGAAGTAGATATTTCATACTAAGGTTTCTGTTGTATGGGAACAGGAGAATACAATCACTTTCTCCATCCAATTTCTGGGACTTGAGAGGAGACGGTTCAGTATCACAAGCTGATTATGCAGGATTATGACAAAGCCCTTCAGCCCCCTCAATGTGTTATATAGCAAAACAAAACAGATTCCACATGTCTTGCGCCTCTGAATCATGGACAAGAAAGATATAATCACACACGAAGGACAAGACTGTAGGAATATGAGGAGGACATGCAGCTCCACAATGCCCTAAAATAAGAACAAAATGAGACTATACGGCGAGAGAAACCTTTTACATTGCAATGAGAGCAGACCTTTTACCTCATTTGTCCGCAACATCGGAATTGGAATGGATTGCAGAGGTTATAAAAAGGAAGAATGTAAGAATAAACAAGATAATGAGGGATTTTTTTAAATAAAACGACAAACTATTGGGATTGACAGCAAATGTATAGTATCCATTTATAAGGGATTAATAACAGGGTATTTTCAAATCAAACTGCAATCTATCAGAGCCAGCAAGGTGTTTGAAGTGCATATCTTGCTCGAGTAAAATTCTCGATTTGCTTCAGTATGTGTCAAGCCCACAGGATAATGGCAATCCTCCAGATGCAGTCTTACTGATTTTTCAGAAGGCATTGGATAATATACTACGCAATGAATATTATGAAAGGTAAGATGACATAATCGGTTTGGATAGAGAACTAGCTAACAAACAAAATGCAGTGAGAAATGCAGGGAAATATGAGTCTTCTGTTTGGCAAGATGTAGCTCGTGCGGTGTCACAGGGTTTGATCATTAGGCCGCAAGTATTTCGAATTTAAATTAATGATTTGCATAAGGTGTCAGAAAATGATGTAACCAAATTTTCCGATGTCTATGAATAGCTAAGTTGCAAGGAAGTCATCAGGATTCTACAAATTCGGTGAAGGAGTCAAAATTTCGCAGACGAAATTTAATTCATTGCAGCATTATGTCATCTATATTATTCAGATGAATAGAAAGGAAGCGTGTTATCAAAATGAAGTGAAAATTAAGACACCACCGTTCCAAAAGGATCTGAATGTCTTCGTCCATGAATTATAGGAAACTAGCATGCTGGCTCAGAAATAACAAAAAAGGAAGGCAAACACAATTGTCACATTCATTCAGAAAGAAAAAAAATGCAGTAGGGAAGTCGGTTCAAATACACAAGGAATGAAGGAGACTGAAGCGGGAGTACTGTGTACAGCCTTGATGAGGAGGGACCTAGTCTCATTGCAGATAGTAGAGAGATCGGTTTCAGGGTAAGGGGCTGTTTTATGAGGAGAGTTGGAGCAGTTCAATCCTGTACTCTACGGAGTATTGAAGATTGTGAGCAGACATAACTGAGGTATGTAATGTTATGAAGTTGAAGGCGTATCTTTAAGAGAGAGTGAATGCAGTTGTGAACGAAACAATAACACTCACCTGTGGTATGACTGGATGACATATTTTCCAGTGTACTGGAAAATTGGAAGTTCGTAATACTTCACTAGGAAACGGATACATGAGTTTGCCGCTGTCTTGACTACCATAAGTTTGCATAATTTCAATATATGTCTTATTGGAATAGCATATTGTTATCAAGTTGAGGGCAGGCAATAAACTGTTAAGAGAAAGGGATTGAGAGTTCTACTTAGTTGCTGTTTAATGTTCAATTTTTGAGATAAAGCATACATTTCATTAAACAGTGTAAATTGAGAGTTCTCCGTCACTCATATTTTAACAGATTACAAGGCGAGGTGAGCTTTCTTGGGCGTTTGGAATAACTCGCAGAAAGTTTCCCCGCCATGCCGTAAAACTGGCGGCTCAAGTCCGAAATTTGAACGGCTTTCGACAGGTGCAGTTCAAAATGTGGACAGATTTGAGTAGATGTGTGGTACGGCACTCCCCAGCATATTTAAACAATTTCCTGTTAGTACTCTACTTGTTTAAATAAGACGGAGGTGAGACAGTTCGTTTAATTTCGGTATCCTGTGGTTATAAATTAAAATTGAGGGAAATGGCTCTTAAGATTGTGAAGGAGGGTCTGTGGTTTGAAGATGCTGCCAAAATCTTCTAAGAAAATTTAGAAAACCAGAGGAAGGGCAAATATTTAGAATAAGCAAATCGGTTAGAATTGGTTTTAACCAAGGATGAAAGAAAAGCTGAAATTGTAATATTTTTGATCAAGCACATAGATATATCAAAGGAAGAGACACATGCAGTGGAATTAGAATGAAACCCTTCAATAATAATTGATGCATAAGGAGTTAGAAGGTTAAGATAAAGAAAGAGAGAGAGAAGGTACAGAAAGATAGAGAAGCAGAGAAGCAAGACAGAGAAAATAAGACGGGAGAAAGAGAGAGCAAGGCAAAATAAAGGGAGAAAGGTTCTTACCTTAACAAACAGAGAGAGAAAGAAGGCAGGGAAAAAGATAGAAATCACTTGAATTTCAAGTTAGTCTGTAAAGTAAAGGGTACAAGGTGGAGATAAAGACAGGATATAGTGATACATCCAAATATGTCAAAACGTTGACAAATGCTGATGAATAGATGCCGAATCGTGTTTTATTTAATTTGACAAGGAGCAGGGCAGATGGAGTGCTCACAAAAATTGTGCGTAATCCTTATTGAGACTAATCTGGTAGACAGAGAAAATGGGATATACGCACCGCTGACAGGTGCACAGTCAAGAGATTATGCATTTGTCAAACAGGCTATTTTGTGTGCTTGTGAATTTGTACCAGAAACGTTAATACAGCAGTTCAGACACAAAAAGAATGGACCAAGTCTGAATTATGTTGTGTTTGAAAGGATGAACCACAGTATCTTTGACAGAAGTGAGCGGAACATAAAAATTGATGAGACCTACGAGGGTCTAAGAGAGATCATTTGGCTGGAGACTCATTCCTAAAGATGATGCGAATTCATTTGGATGAACTGAAAGCGCAAGAAGTGAGATGAGCGGCAGATTTGTCCGATGAATATGCATTGATGAATACGGAAAAACTTATCTTCCGAAAATAATTTCATCTCAACTGACATTGGGAAAAGAGAGATCCTACAGTACAAATCAAATTGCAAATCACACAGGTAATAGTATCCCACAGGTGGAAAAAGAAGCCCGAAAGTGTAGAAAGAAGGTGAACGAGAACACAGTTTTCATTGTAACGAAGTGAAGCACAGAATAGTACAGTGCCGGAAATGCAATAAAGATACAGGGAAAAGTTGTTTTCACTATGAGAGTTGTGACACATAAGGTCACAGTGCTGGTAGCTGAGGAAAGGCACAGTGGGAAAATATGTGGTAAAAGAAGCTCAGCTAATGGGCTTGTGAAAGTAGTAAAGGAGACCCAAGAAAAATAGAAGAACTGAAGGAGAGTGCACAGTCCAGGTAGAAGCTTGGTACTGAGTTAATGCATGATCTCTAGAAAGACTTTCGCTCTGTAGGTAAATGTTAGCAGGAAGAACGGGGTAGATGGGAAATAAGTTACAATTTTGACAAATGCGTGACCTAGATGGTGTCCAGAAGTATGAGATGAACCGTTTTGCATTCGTTCTGACATGTTACCAGACCGAGTGTTAATTTGTAGACTAGATGGACAGACATTTAGCTTTCCACTGGAAATTTCAAATTGAAGTGCCAACTCAAGACTACGGAAGTCACAGTGCGAGCTATTGACAGAGTGTCAGTTCCAGGAATAAAGTTTGTCCTTGCGAGCTTTTTAGTAGTATCCAAAGTGGGAGTGACGCCCCTTGTTGTGAAGAAGCCAAAGAAAGAACAGGAAATGGTGTTGTTAAAATTTGATTTTTTTCCAGATTGAGCTGTAACAAGATCCCATCGTCACTAGTCACAGCCAGAAGCAAAGTGTAAAGAAAGAGATATGAAGGAATCGAGTCGCAGTTCTTTGACATCCTGCGTAGCATAATGGTACAGAAAAAAAAATCCTGAATCAGTAGAGAGTGAGGCAGAAGTGTTTAGTCGTGAAAGTCTGGTGGACTTACAACAAAAATAAGAGACAATAAAAAATATATTGATACACACTCAGAAAAGGCATATGAATGCATTCCTGAGGGTTATTATCAAAAAGATAAAATCCAAAGGTGAATATGGAGACCATGGCAGGTTTGTGGACAGCAGAAATGGGCAGAAATGCACCAGCTTGTACTCCCCGCAGCATACAGACAGGGATTATTCTGATTTGAACGTAAATTACCGGTGAAAGGTCACCTGGGTGTGCGGAAGACTCAGGCTAAGATACAAAGGTCGTTTTTTGGCCTGATAAGAACGTTGTTACATTTTCCCTTTCGTGTCATAATTGCCAAATGGTAGATACGTCACTGGCACTTGTACATCCAGCTCTTTTGTTGCCAACTCCCACATTCGAACAAAATTACACGTGGGTTTTGGTTGATTGTGTATTTCCCCTTCCGGAAACTAAAAGTCGGAACCAATACCTGCTAACCGTAATGGATGCGTCCAGCAGATTTCCGGAGGGAATTCCACGATGGAATATCATGGTAAAAAAATGTGGTGGAGGAGTTAGTTGCTTTCTTTACGTGATATGACCTACCCAGAGAGACTTAGTCAAACCAACAGTTTACATTTCCTGTGAGAGTTTTTGAGGAAGGCATGGGCAGCTCTGGCATACAGCACATTAAAGGAAATGCGTACGATTCTGAAATTCAGGGTGCTTTGGAAAAGTGGCATCAGACGCTTAAATCATCTTAAGAGCGTACTGTCAGGATTACCCCGAAATATTTGGATAAAGGTATCTTATTTGTATTGAGAAAGTGAGGTCTGCAGATGCTGGAGATCAGAGATGGAAATGTGTTGCTGGAAAAGCGCAGCAGGTCAGGCAGCATCTAGGGAACAGGAGAATCGACGTTTCGGGCATTAGCCCTTCTTCAGGAGGGCTGAAGAAGGGCTAATGCCCGAAACGTCGATTCTCCTGTTCCCTAGATGCTGCCTGACCTGCTGCGCTTTTCCAGCAACACATTTCCATATCTTATTTGTATTGGTTGACATGAGACATGTTCTAACGAATTTACTCAGTTTATTCCATTTTAGTTAATATTCGAACAGAAAGTGAGAGGCTTTTTGAAATTAAGTCAGAAATCTCACATTCAGATAATGTATCTGAAACGTGGGAGAGATTAACTCGAGTCGGTGAGTCAACTAAATAGCATCTGAAGAGAACAGAACATAAATTGAAGCAGGTTGCAGATAAAAATTCAAAAACTTGGATGTATTCCAGTGGGGGAAATGTCTTATTATTGTTACCAATGTTAGTAATCCCTACGAAGCCAAGGTTAGTGGTCCCTATCAATTTGAGAAAAAAAAAAGTTATTTCAGGTAAACTGTCTGTAAAGTTGCAGAATAGAAAATGAAAACTGTATCGGTTATGTCATATGAATATGTTGAAACCTTACTATAATAGAGGCAGGGAACTGTCGGAACAGATATCTATTATTGACCTGCAGAGTGTGGAATCAAATCCAGATGTCGTGGAGTTCGATATATCTCAAAATATGTCAAATAATGGGTATGTTCTTGGATACTGGGTTCGGTTAGTGAACTGTCTGTTTCCTGACCAAAGACCACAGTTGAAAGGTATTTAACAGCAGAATGAGGACGTATGCAGGAATAAGATAAGAGATCCACTAGTGTTGTGCATGAGATGGAAGTAGAGAAAATGACAACCCGACAGACTTAAACCGTTCAATATCACACAGATCCAGAAGGAGTGGGTACGATACTCAACAAAGAATTCTTCGAAGCGAGTCGGAGTGAGTGGAGTACGCCAATCGTGTTGGTTCCCAAATCCAACGGGACTGAACGATATTATGGGGACTACCGGAAGGTCAACGCCATAACAAATTTTGAGTCAGACCTAACACCAAGACTGGAGGACAGCAGAGAGAAAGTTGGACAATCCAGTTACATCACAAAGTTGGACATACTGTGTAGTTATTGGCAGGGAAATTTATCAGAAAAAAGTGAAAGATGTTTCTGCGTTTGTCACCCCAAATGAATTTTATCAATTCAAAGTGATGCCTTTTGCAAAGAAAAACACAGAAGCTACATTCAAAAGACTCATGAACGGAGTTGCGACATGATTAACAAAATGTCCACTTCATCTGTTTGATTCATTGATCTTTAGCGTTGCATGTAATGATCGCATGTTACAATTGGCAGCACTCTTTGAACGATTACGAATAAATAAACCAAATTAGAGAAAACAGATTTGTGAAGGCAGAAGTGATGTTCGAGGGAAATGCATTCAATCATGGAATGTTGAACACGTCGAAACACGACAAAAAATGCAGTTTGGAATGTCCACGATGAAACCTCGAAGAAAGAGATACTTTGATTTTTTTATTATTAGACAGACTTTACCAGGTGTTCATTCGAAACTTCCGCAGCACGTTGTAACTGCTGACAGATTCATTAAAGAAAAACACAAAAACATAAAGAATAGAACTATGACAAGAGGCATTTGAGAATTTAAAAGCAACATAAACCACACCAACAGTTTTAGCTATAGCAAGGTTTGAAACGCTTCAAAGTTGAAATTGATACGAGAGATATATCAGTGTAGCTATACCGCTCCAGGAATATATTAATGGATTTCACCGACCACTTGGCTATTTTTAAAAGAAACACAACGCCCACAAGAGAAAATGCTGTACCATCGAAACAGACTTTTACAGTTTGGTACTGGTCTTCCATCAATTTGATGTTTATGTGACGAAACCTGTTAGAGAGAGTTGTGCACACTGAACACAATCCTCTTACATTCATGGAAAGACTTAAACAGAAAAATATGAGACTATATTGTTGGCAATGTATATTACAAACGTTTAATTTAGAAGTTGTACATGTTATGATTAGTACAAATGAGACAGAAGATGCTTTATAGTGGATTTAAAGAAAGAATATATGGATAAGATTGGACAGACTCCAACGTCAGTATGTAGAAACGATTATGAACTTGGATAAAAGACAGATATATTTCATGTAATGGGATTAGGACTTAGAAGAGAACTAAAAACGTCTTTTCATTATAATGGTTCATTTTTCTCTTAAGGTGTGGGGTGTTATAAAGTTGAAGTCGTAAACTGTACTTAAGAGAAAATGAATGTTTTTCCAAGCCGAGAGATTACAAGCCCCTGTAATATGACTAGTGCACAGTCTCAGAATGTACTGGAGCTTTGAAAATATGCAATATTTGGCTGTGCAATGGACACCAGAGTCACTTGCTGTTGTGCCAACAATTTGCGTTTATATCAATAAGTTTAACTTATGTCTCAGGATACTAAATTCCAAACGAGTTTGAATTTATTGTTCTGCCAAAATTAAACCAATGTGACAATCGATGCTAGCCATACAATAATGAAGGCATTTTGAAAATTGAACAGAAGACTCAAGAAATTAGGAAACATTCCACCAAAGATACATTTTCACATAAAACATGTTGGCAGCAAAACGAAAGAAGATGGCCCAAGGAAATCCCAAGGTTGAAGCCAAAAGACACTGAAGGCAACAGCCACAGTGTGGTTTTGAAATTAAGCTGATGCAATTTTAGTGAGTGTGTTATTGGAATAGCAATTTATTATAGAGCAGGAGGCTGATAATGAGCAGTTAACCAAACGGCGCTTACGGTTATGAATACTTGAAGATTACTGTTCACTTTTCATGTTAAACGTGGAATTTAGGAGTTCTATATCGCTCATACTTTAACAGATTATAAGACGAGGTGAACTTCTCTGGGTGATTGGTTTAATTAACAGAAGAGTTCACCGCCGTGTTTTAACAGTATGATGCAAAAGAAGACTGATAATGCAGACATACAGAGAATGTTTCTCAACGTGGGGTAATCTAGAACAAGAGGTGGCAGTTTTTGGATAGAGTATAGCATATTTAATACAGGATGAGTAGAAATTACTTCTGTGAAATATGGATGAATCTGTGGAATTTACTGCGGTCGGGATGAGGGCCTGCTAGGACACTAAATATTTGAAGGTTCTGGACAAATAGCAGCAACGTGGTGTTGAAACTGACATGAGCTCAAGCATGATTGCATAAATGCGGGAGCAGGCTCGAGGTGCTGAATAGCTCATCATTCTTATTTTCAGATATCTTTTTCAGGAGCATGCAGTCCATCAAATGTGCTTTCCAGGAATTGGGAAAATAGTTTTATTAAACCAGGAGCAGCCATTGGGCTAAATCATTCTTTGTCGGTTTGACAGAACATACATCAGTGCAGTCAGATAATGATCAGCATGTGGTCTCCACGCATTTGCCATCTGTATCAATAATTTGAAAGAGCAGAAGCAAATTGTATAGCAACTAAATTTGGCGAAGACACCACAGGAAGTATGAAATTAAATTATCAGGAGGAGGTAGAGAGTTTTTAAATGGATAGATACAGGTTCAGTTGATGAGCAGCAAGTTGGCATATGGAACATGATGTGAATTAATGTGAACCTGTCAATTTTTCATCAATAATGGCAAGCAGAAGGTCACAAAAACGGAGAACTAAATTACAGGACTTAGTGTAACAGTGTGTGCTGAACCGTCTATTCTAACCAGTTCAGACATTGGAAGTGTTGATCCACCTTCCTGATGGTCTATTCACTGATGTTTCCAGTGGCCCCTTCGCTCTCTGTGCACACAGGAAATTTTGAAGTTGTTGAGGAGGTGGTAAGTGCTGACGTGGGAGGTTGTTTTGATTTGTGCATCAAAGGGTTGGTTTTTATCCGAGATGCTATCATTTATTTCTACATGGAGGCCTGAAGATGGGAATGGCTGACTGCTTTACACGAAAGAGATTGTGGCTGCTGCCAGGACAGATCGTATTCATCAAATTGATTGTTGTGCATTGTCGCTGTCCAACAATAATAGCGTGAGACTTCCTTCCTCAATCAGTCCACATTGATATGGGGACCTGCGAAGCCTTGCACAGGATTGAAAATCCCACTAAACTTGGAAATAAAGTATACATTCGACAGTTACCTCCTGAGGGAGCACCAATTGTTAGAAATGCCCTTCATCACATGATTAATACATCATCGTTGACGTACTAGAAAATGAGGATATGTAACCGTCTCCTACCTGGGAAATTCAGGATCATCGATGATGAATAATGCAGTGATCTTAACAAAACTGGAACCACGTCGTACCCCGGGTGTGAAGCTGCAGGTTGCATCGAAGAAATTGACATTGTTCTGTGTTCAGGGTCACCTCACACAATGTGCACACTTTGGTGTCGTTAGTAATCTGACCTTGGCAAACTCTTATATCTGAACTGGTCAGAGTAACCCCTCCAGTGCTACATATCCTGCAATCTATCTGCATATATGTACTTTTCATGGAAAGTTTACAATTTCTGATTAACCATTTTCTGGGAAAACCAGATTTGGTTGCGGCACACTCCTCATTCCTTTCCCTCACTCACCCCTTAAATGCATTCACTCCGTGGATGCACAGCTTTCCCTTTGATGCCTCTGCCCCATTTGTTCTTCGTGGTGAAATCCCAGATGCTGTCACTACTGTCCCTATGCTCTGTCCTCAATAGGGTCAGCAAACCCTCAGGGAGAGGCGAATATCTGAAGCAGTTCACAGTGCAAACTCTAGCAAAACATTCCCTATATTTCCCCTAATGTTTCAATACCAGGAGTCGGTCAGAAGGTGCTACGTGGAATTTTAGATGCCTCGCCATTTACAAGAACGCACGAGAAGCTTCCTCGTGTTCCTGACTGCACGATGAACTGAGAGGGATAAGCACAGGCATGCAGTTCACAGACACAGACAAAGCTACAGAAAGATGTGAGACAAAGCTACAGAAACTTCTTTGCTGAAGATGCTAAACACATGGGAAACACGAGGAAGTGTCTCAACAGCCTGAAACGCACCATTGCATTGTTTCTGAGCTTCACAACTCCAGTACCCAATTTAATAATGAGGTAAAAGCCTTTCCAATGTAAAGATGCAGAGGGATATTCACAATAAAGATGCAAATAGACAATTCACCAACCGATAATTTGTTGTGGAAAATTAGGAAATGAGACAGGAAAGTAAGAATAACTGAGGAAGTGAAGCCGTTGGAGGATCACAATCACAAGAACGCAAAGTTGAATAAAAACATTGCACAATCAGTTGAAATGGTCCGTTACGTCAAGTTCTCAAAAGGCCTCATAGAAACACCACAGACACCATCAAGAAAACAGTTTAAACTTAACAACTGGCAGGGTTTTGGACAAGCGAAAGAGATTGCGTGAGGTTGTTTTATTGATAGATTGAATGACAGCCCAGCATACGCAGCGTTTGACACTATGCCAATGCTTTGGTCAGTTAAAAGAACTATCTCACCAGCATGTGGAGCATTGGAAGTCTTTGGCAGTGATTTGTGGTCATACTTTCAAATAATGACTGCCGAGCTGGGAAAACTTGTTTCCCATACTGCAGGCGCCGCTAAATAGAGCTCATGAAAGTTTATGTATCAATATCTGCATTGCACCCGTTCAAAGCAGACGAGAGAGAGAGAGAGAGTTAGAGAGTGAGAGAGTGAGAGAGTGAGAGAGTGAGAGAGAGTGAGAGAGTGAGAGAGTGAGAGAGTGAGAGAGTGAGAGAGAGAGTGTGTGTGTGTGTGTGCCCGCGAGTGTGTGTAGCGTGTGATGGATTGGTTCGATGTGAAAGTCATTGTTTGAAAGAAAACACACATGTAAGAAATCAGTTTAAACTTAACAACTGGCAAGGTTTTGGACAAGAGAAAGAGATTGAGTGAGGGTTGTTTCATTGATAGATTGAATGATTTGCTTCAGAATATTAATATAAGGGCATTGTCAGTCTGAAAAATAATATAAATACATCGGTGTGGACAGTAATGACGGATTGATGGAATTTATTTTTGTGAGTTCAGATACGTTCCATGAAGTATTGCATCAAAATTCTTTCTGCAGATTTAGAGTTGGGAATGTTAACAACGGCAGATTATTGGCATCGTGAATCGTGAGCGCTTCCTGAAGGGTCTTACTCATGTCCTGCAAATCAGCGCCGCACCTTCTCACTTTCCCCCCAAAACAGAGGAAGACTTCTCCTTGTCGCTATGCAATGCCAACAGCAACCACTTCCAGAGGATCATTAGCTGCTATTTCTGTCACTGCCACCACCTGACACGCGCTCCTCTTCCCTCCCGTGTCTATTTTCCGCAGAGATCATTCCCTCTGCGACACCTTGGTCCACGTGGCCTTTAATTCGAACAACGTAACCACCACCCCAACAGCCTCACGACAACCTCCCCCACAATCGACGAAATTGTAATATCTGTCCATTTACCTCCTCAATCCTCAGTATTCAAGGGTCAAAACGTACCTTGCAGGTGAAGCAGAAATTTACCTGCACCTCAGTTAATCGTGTGAACTGCATCCTCTGCTCACAATGTTATTTCCTCCACTTTGGGGAAACGAAGAAGAGATTGGGCGATAGCTTTGCAGATAATCTACGTTCTGCTCACCAAAGAGATATTTACCTTCCAGTTGCCTGCCACTTTAACATACTATCACCTTGCCTGGTCACCATCGCTATCTAAGGCTTGTTGCAGTGCTCCAGCTCAGCTCAGTACAATTTGGATGAACAACACCTCATATTTTGCTTGGGGACACTGCAGGCCAGCACTTGAATATTAACTGGGACGATGTTAAAGATAAAAATCTCCCATATACAGACCCAACCCACCAGACCAGGCCTTGTTACCAAATACCCTGCCGTTACACATTAAATATTGACAGTAAGGAACATTCTACCTGAACAGCTATTCACCATCCTAGCCAAATCATTTTCTACTCATTAGTCGATTCAAATATCTTCTCTCTGTTCTCCATAAAAATTCACAATTGCGTTGGTATGTTAAGTTCAGAGGAAGGGTCACCAGGTGCTACACAGATGCTGCCAGCTTTACTGAGCTTTGCCAGTAACAAATGTCTTTGTGTGTGTGGAATGCAGAAGGTTTGCAGAGGAATGGAACATAACTTTTCCAATGCTTTTAATTTGCTTTCTTGTATGTGGAAGTAGCGCCAGATTTAGGAGTTAGAGCTGTACTGCTACAGGAAGTTGATGCTGGAATTGAATTGTCAATAAGTTACTTCTACAGAAACCTCAACACCCTGCAGAGGAAATATTCTATAGTAAAAAACAGGCAATGAGTTTGGTACTGGCCTTAAAATGTCTTAACTTTTAAGTAACAAACAGTGTGTCAGAGACGGATGTGTACACAGACTACAATCTGCAGAGATTCTTAGAACTCTTTAAAAACAATAATACAACAGCATTTCGTTGAGGCCTTTTATTACAGACGTTTAGTTACAAATCGTATGTCTTGCGGGTTGTACGAATATAACAGTAAATGCATTATCGCGTATTTTACTGATCAATTATGGATGAGATTCGTGTCTATTCAATGGTTTAAATGTACGTGGGAGGAAGTTAATATGAACTTAGACTAAAGTCATATGTATGTCATGCTAATATCATTAAGGAATAGAAAAAAATGAAGACATCTTTTCGTTATGATGGGAGGTGTTATGAATTTGGAGGTGAGTACTGTACTTCAAGGAGAGTGAAAGCTGGCACAGTCCACGAAAAGCTCAGCGTACACTCAAACATTAAAAATGTATGATATGGTTCTGAAACAAATTGCTGAGCTGAGTTGACATGTTACACAACAAATTCAAATCCGGCCAGACAGTATAGATTATGTCCCAAGATACACAACTGTAATTGAATTTGAATATTACTGTTTTAATGACACCAAACCAACGAGCCCGTTAGATGTTATTGGGGTATAAAATCAGGCATTTTGGATAGTTAGATAGAGCGGCAAAGAGCACAAACAGACTGTGCCCGCGGAACGACTCTCTGAAAGATAAGTGTTCATATGAAATCTGTGAAGCAGCAGACCGACGAAAATGAGACATGAAAAACTACAGAGCAAGACACAAAGGGACGACCAAAAGCTAGCTGGGTTTGAATGTTGATGTTTTTTTTTTGCTAAAATTTATCGGGGTTGAGAACTTTCTTGCTTCATAATATTGTTGCAGTTTGGGAGGTAGGTAAATATATCAAAGGAGGTTTACAATGTCGTAAGCCTTTTTTTAACTTGGAGTGAAAGAATAAATTATTACTTTTTCTTTAATGCGTGGGATTTCGGTAGTTCTTTGTCACTCAATATTTGACAGATTACGAGGCGAGGTGAGCTTTGCTGTGCGTCTTGTTTAAATTAACAGAAGAGTTTACGCTGATCGTAGTACTATTGATAATTGTCCCTTGTCAAACAAACCTTGCGGCATCATTCAAAGCATTGAGACTGCTGTTGAGAAATAGAGAGAAGCAATTTGGTATCTATGTGCCTGGCACATAAAGATTGCAGAAGGCCATTCAGTCCAAACTATCCTGTTACCATTTGAAGAGTTGAAATGATCGAATGTTGGCACGTTTTGCAAAGGTACTTGTTCAATCCACCGAGTTACGGCAACTGTACGACGTTTTACTGTGAGGACACCTGGAGTACATTGTGCTGTTTATGTTTCTGCAACTGAGAACGGAGCAATCTCCATCACATGATTTTAATGTCTGCTCATTATCTACGGATTGTTGTGTTAGTCAATGTATTCAGATCTGTTGAAGGGGGAGAGGCGGAGATGTTTCAGCCTCTGTATTGGGTTGCACAGGGACAAGAAGAGATCATTCACCTTCTGGAGCATGTAACTGGTGCACAGGAGAAAGTCATTCCACCTCTCGAGCCTGTTTTACGGGAACTGAAGGAGGCCATTCAAACTCGTGATTCTAGTAAACGGAGACATGCTTAGATTGTCAGGCCTCTGCAGTTTGTAACAGTGCAACAAGAGAAGGGTTACACTCAGTAGGAGGAAGTGGATATTCATCCTCTCACATCTCGATAGAATGATGCTGGACAGGCATAGCAGTCCAGGACCATCCGAGGAGCAGGACTGTTGCCTTTTTGGGCAAGAGCCCTTCATCAGAAACATCGACTCTACTACTCCTTGGATGCAGCTTGACCTGCTATGCTTTTCTGGCAACGCACACTCGACTCTGACCCCTAGTGCCGGCAGACTCACTTTCTCATGGCCTCGCAAATCTGTCATCCAAAAGTGCAGCCAATCATCTTGCTTGCAGAATTACAGAGAGGGAAAAAAACACAAATTTATTGTTCAGATTTTTCGAATGCTTCACACAAAGAGGAGAAAGGCTGTCAGTCAAAAGAGGCTCAAAGCTACGAGAAAAGGCCAGTGAGTCCCTAAATTCAATTCCACAGGATCAGCAGGAAGTACACAGTTAATCGAGCCTGTTCTTCTTGAAGAGCAGAACGAGGACATCTATTTTCACAAACTTGTTACACAGGAGCAGGAGGCAGTAATTCAACTGATCAAGACTGATACACAGGAAAGTCAAAAGGCAAGTAAGAATCATATTAACCTGAAAATGGAAGAGGCGAATCATTCCCAACCATTCTGGACTCCGGCAGAGGAGGGGCATTGCTTTGCTCAAAGCAGAAATATATGAACACCTTGCAGCTGCAGGAGTTTCTATCCCACTCCACTATCCAATAAAACTATGGCTGATCTGAAGCCGACACTGCATTGCATTTCCCAGAGACTCCCTTCTCTGCAGATTCTGTTTAATTTATTTATTAAGTTGCAGACACAGAAGTTGTCATCCATAATTAGTCACAAAAGCCCTTGGTCTTCGACAATATCTATATCAATTTCTACAATACTACTTTCAAGAAACCATTCCAGCATCACCAACAATTTACCAAGACCAGAATTAAGTCAAACCCGACTCAAATACAGGTGAGAAGCATAGTCTAAATCAATAAAGATGAGGTGAATCCCCACTTTGCTGAACAAGGGATCAGCAGACAGTGCTGAAAATGTGTTGCTGGAAAAGTGCAGCAGGGCAGGCAGCATTCAAGGAGCAGGAGAATCGACGTTTCGGGCATAAGCCCTTCTTCAGGAATGAGGAGAGTGTGCCAAGCAGACTAAGATAAAAGGTAGGGAGTAGGTACTTGGGGGAGGGGAATGGGAAATGCGATAGGTGGAAGGATGTTAAGATGAGGGTGATAGGTCGGAGTGGGGATGTGGGCGGAGACGTCAAGAAGAAGATTGCAAGTTCGGAAGGTGGTGCTGACTTCGAGGGTTGGGACTGGGATAAGGTGGGGGAAGGGGAAATGAGGAAGCTAGAGAAATCTGAGTTCATCCATTGTGGTTGGAGGGTTTCTAGGCGGAAGCTGAGGCGCTCTTCCTCCAGCCGTCGTGTTGCTATGGTCTGGCGATGGAGGAGTCCAAGGAAGTGCATGCCCTTGGTAGAGTGGGAGGGGGAGTTGAAGTGTTGAGCTACGGGGTGGTTGTGTTGGTTGGTCCGAGTGTCCTACAGATGTGCTTTGAAATGTTCCGCAAGTAGGCGGCCTGTCTCCCCAAGAGAGAGGCCACATTCGGTGCAGCGTATGCAGCGGATGTGTGTGGAGGTGGAGGTGAATTTGCAGCGGATATGGAAGGATCCCATGGGGCCTTGGAGAGAAGTGAGGGGGGAGGTGTGGGCGCAAGTTTTGCATTTCTTGCGGTTGCAGAGGAAGACACCGAGTGTGGAGGTTGGTTTGGTGGGGGGTGTGGACCTGACGAGGGAGTCACGGAGGGAGTGGTCTTTTCGGAACGCCCTCCTTCGACTGACTGATCTGGTCCCCACTCTGAACAACTTCTCTTTCCAATCTTCCCACTTCCTCCAAACCAAAGGAGTAACAATGAGCACCCGCATGGGCCCCAGCTATGCCTGCCTCTTTGTAGGATATGTGGAACAGTCCATCTTCCGCAGCTACACTGGCACCAACCCCAACCTTTCCTCAGCTACATTGATGACTGTATCGGCGCTGCCTCGTGCTCCCACGAGGAGGTTGAACAGTTCATCCACTTTACCAACACCTTCCATCCCGACCTCAAATTTACCTGGACCATCTCAGACTCTCCCTCCCCTTCCTAGACCTCTCCATTTCTATCTCGGGTGGCCGAATCAAAACAGACATTTACCTTTGACCAACTCCCATAGCTACCTAGACTATATCTCCTGCCACCCTGTCCCCTGCAAAAACGCCATCCCATATTCCCAATTCCTTCGTCTCCGCCGTATCTGCTCCCAGCAGGACCAGTTTCAATACAGAACAACCCAGATGGCCTCCTTCAAAGAACGGAATTTCCCCCCAAACGTGGTCGACGATGCTCTCCACAGCATCTCCTCCACTTCCCGCTCCTCCACCCTTGAGCCCCGCCACTCCAATCGCCACCAGGACAGAACCCCACTGGTCCTCACTTACCACCCCACCAACCTCCATATACACCGTGTCATCCGTCGTCATTTCCGCCACCTCCAAACAGACCCTACCACCGAGGATATATTTCCCTCCCCTCCCCTATCAGCGTTCCGAAAAGACCACTCCTTCTGTGACTCCCTCGTCAGGTCCACACCCCCCACTAACACAACCTCCACTCCCGGTACCTTCCCCTGCAACCGCAAGAAATGCAAAACTTGCACTCATGCACCTCCCCACTTACATCTCTCCAAGGCCCCAAGGGATCCTTCCATATCCGCCACAAGTTCACCTGCTCCTCCACATACATCCTTTACTGCATCTGCTGCACCTGATGTGGCCGCCTCTATACTGGGGAGACAGGCCGCCTACTTGTGGAACATTTCAGAGAACACCTCTCGGACACCCGGACCAACAAACTCAACCACCCCGTAGCTCAACACTTCACCTCCCCCTCACACTCCACCAAGGACATGCAGGTCCTTGGACTCCTCCATCGCCAAAAACTAGCAACATGACGGCTGGAGGAAGAGCGCCTCATCTTCCGCCTAGGAACCCTCCAAGCACAAGGGATGAACTCAGATTTATCTAGCTTCCTCATTTCACTTCCCCCCACCTTATCCCAGTCCCAACCCTCGAACTCAGCACCACGTTCCTAACTTGCAATCTTCTTCCTGACCTCTCCGCGCCCACCCCCATTCCGGCCTATCACCCTCATCTTATCACCCTCCTTCCACCTGTTGCATTTCCTATGCCCGTCCCCCAAGTCCCTCCCCCCTCCCTTTTATCTTAGCCTGCTTGGCACACTCTCCTCATTCCTGAAGAAGGGCTTATGCCCGAAACATCGATTCTCCTGCTCCTTGGATGCTGCCTGACTTGCTGCGCTTTTCCAGCAACACATTTTCAGCTCTGATAACTCCAGCGTCTGCAGTCCTCACTCTCTCCATCAGCAGACAGTGACGACCACAGGCGTTGAACGGAATGGCACAGAACATGCTTCATAAACGTGTCTCAAAGCTGCTGAATTCCCCTTGCACAACGTGCACCCGCAGGACACTGGAAAGCGAGCTGTCCCTTTCAAAATAATTTCTGAGCAGCTTAATGATGAAAACCGGCGCAATAACAAGTGCGAAACTTCGGGGGAGGGTACACGGCACTTGTTTGCGTTAGTTACTGGACAATTGCCGAATGGATAACAAGTTTCAGAATTATGTTTTTAGACAGAGGGATACAACTTGCTCCAGGCATCAGACTTGAGAGGGCTCAATCACAAAAATAAGTATCTAAAATGAAAACATTGCCAGACCAACTGAAATGTTTAGTCACGTCAGATGAGATATCTATTCCGCATTGCACACTGTACAGGCCAGGCTTGCTTCAATACAACCTGGCAATCTTTCCAGATTGTAACATTGTGCTGACCAGTGAATTGTTATATGAACTACATATCTGTCTATGACTGGCAGAGGCATGGCCAAGCAGTGCATTGATCTATAAACCCGGGCTAGGGATCTGTCCAGCACAGAAAGCTGTGCAGTGAACACCAATGAAGTGATCTGTTAAGCTGGGCGATGTTTATCTCAGGATGCAGAGCTGTGCAGACCAGTCTAATGCTTTGCTCGAAAACAATGTGTTTGGAAGACACCCGGAGTCAGCAAATTTGCAGCCAGTGTTAAAAGTAACAGAATACACAGCTTCCATCAAGTTACAGCTCCATATCTCCATTGTGTTATGAAAAGGGTTGCTGTAGGTTTGAAAATACTTGCAGAGAGAAATGTTGAAAGAATCAATTTAGTACAAAAAGTGGGCGGGTTTTAGGATATTCAAAGCGAAATGGAGATTGACAGACAGCGTCAAGGAGGCTTGATATCAGATGTTTCAGAATGATCAAATGGAATACATCTTGTAATATGGACCAGTGTTCCATGAATGATGTGCGAATGCGATATTGGTGGGAGTTTAAATGATGGAGATTTTTCGGTGAGGATTTGTTCTGCAGCATTGAAAGTGGAAGTGACGTCAAAATCACTGATATGAATCGAATAATAATTTATCTCAGTGTCATATTCATTCAGTATGGGTGAGGAATCGTCTGCACGAGGCGGAGCTAGTTTCGTATGGATCCCACGTCATTTACTAAACACCCGGCTCCATGGTTTTCCTCCATTTAATGCCAGGCTGATTCTCCACCCATCATGACTGGAGGTACGCACCATTGCCCGGATGCCCCTGGATATTTCTTGATCGCTGGCACTGCTGCCATTGTTAATAAGCCAATAGGGACACGCTTGAGATTTCTCAGTTCGGATCTGCCCTGCAAAGTTTACCCTGAACATGGCAGGCTAGTGGAAATAGTACGACGTTTTGTCGACAGTGGCACGAAGGCTCTGCTGGATGGGCTAGTGCAGAGGAGGACATTCTGTTCCCAGAGAAGGCTGCATCACCAACGGACCGATCTCACCACCAAATTCAGTGCACTTTCTGCGGTCTGAAGACATGTCCAATCGTAGAAGAGCAGCATCAGTAACTTTCCCCGCTCTGGCAGGATACGTGCTATTGTGTTTTCTCTGCTCCCTCACATTTACAGTACATCAGTTGGAACACCTACCTCTGAACAAGGTTCATGCTCAACCTACCACACCACTGCATGCAGCACTTTCTTTACCCCTCCAACTATCTCTCACGCTCTCTCTCTTACACACACACACACCTTCACCATACTCCCACGTGAGTACAGACGGTTTCAGAGAATGTTGCTTTTGGAATTTTCAGAATCATGCCACTTCTAAAATTTTGTGCATGTGTTTGATTATGCAATGTCGCAGATAATGTTCTAATCAATTCACAGTTTCTGTACAATGTCAGTTTCCGGTATGAAAAGCAAGGGGAAGGAACAGAGTCGATTTTTTTTTCAAATCGCAAATGATTTTATTCCATCATGAGGCTCGTCAGCCCGTCAAAGATGCCGTCATCCAACAAGATAAGGACAAATCTGATGATGTCCTGTCTTCCATATTATTTTGTGGTCATGTGTATAAAATCACAATTCGTACTTCTGATTATTTCGCTTGCCTAAACCTATTGTATTCATCCAAAGACAACATCTAAACACTTGTCTTATTATGGAATACAATTTCAAGCAGAGAACATTAATTTTATCCTCAGCCATTATCTTGAACGTTATTTAAATTGGATCTACTACTCTGTTTTCAAATTTTCTATTTTGCTGTGTCATTGACTATTTCTGTACAGAGCAGCTTCATGGCCTCCCATGCTGAACAGCAGGTTTATGATGCACAGGGTGGCCAAAAGCGCAGATTCAATTTTCCTCCAGTGATAGCGGTTACGAGGAAGGCTATGCTAGCTCAACCCCACCTCTCACGTGAGGTTTCGTGACTGTCAAGTTAAACCACAACGAGTGGTTTCTCTTTAATGAGATACCAGGCCCTTTGGGTCGCGAATCTATCTCAGTTCGCACTGCTAAACTTTCTGAACATTATCATTTCATTTTTCTTTGTATTCCTGCATGTTCTCTTCATCCACAGTGTAATTTTGTACCACTGCAAGCATTTCACCCGTATTGCACATTCATTTGTACTACCTGATAATTCCAGACTCCATTATTATTCCTGATTCTATCTATCTGTGCCTCAAAAATATTAAACATCTCTGCCTCCAATGCTCTCTGAGGAAGAGCGTTCCAAAGTCTCACAACACTCTGAGAAAAGGAAATAAACCTCCTCAGCTGTGTGTGAACATACTTCTTTTGTATTTTTAAATGACAAAGCTTATAATTATTAAAAGACGATAAAAGAAAATTATTGCGGATGCTGGAATCTGAAACCAAAGGAGAAAATGCAGGACAATCTCAGCAGGTAACCCAGTATCTTTAAGGAGAGAAAAGAGCTGACATTTCGATCCTAACTGACCCTTTCTCAAAGCTTTGACAAAGGGTCAGTTAGACTCGAAACGTCAGCTCTTTTCTCTCATTATAGATACTGCCAGACCGGCTGAGATTGTCCAAGGTCATAATTAAACGTGAAATAGTCCAAAGAGGTTTCAATTCAATTATTCCTCAGATAAAAGACTTATGTTGTGAAGGTTGAAAAGGTTACGTTTGGAATGAGAGGTGATCTTAATAAAACATCGAAGGTCTTGAGGAGTGGTTGGTCAGTTCAATACCCAATGGATGCTTCTTTCGTGAAAATTAGGCATTGAATTGCTACAGTGTGGAAGCAGGCCATTCGGGCGATCATGTCCACAACGACAATCCACAAACAATTCCACCCACACCTCTCGCACTCTCATGTCTCTGAATTTCCCATTACTAATGCACATAGACACTATGAAACTTTATTGCTGGAACAGCACAGCAGGTCAGGCAGCATCCAGGGAACAGGAGATTCGACGTTTCGGGCACAGGCCCTTCTTCAGGAATGAGGCCCTGAAGAAGGGCCTGTGCCCGAAACGTCGAATCTCCTGTTCCCTGGATGCTGCCTGACCTGCTGTGCTGTTCCAGCAATAAAGTTTCAACTTTGATCTCCAGCATCTGCAGACCTGACTTTCTCCACATAGACACTATGGGCAATTTAACGTTGCCAATACACCCTAAAGTGCATATTGTGGACAATGAGAGGAAATTGTAGCTCAGGGAGCAAACTCAAACAAGCACGGGGAGATTATGCAAATTCCACAATCATGGTCACCTGAGGTTGGAATTGAGACTGGCTCATTGTTGCCGTGAAATAGCAATGCTGAGCCCTATGCCACCACGCTACTCTACAAATCTCTGCTCGTTATGTGTGGCTGGCTAAAGGAATTCTCCTGAATTGTTTCTGTCACTGAATCCGACCCAGTCTGAGAGTTTTGTCATTGGTCATATCACCACGCTGGTTTCATTTATAATCTGCTGTGAAACGAAGTGGAGGGTGAAGAGGAAATGAAATAGCGACACTTAAATCTCGTTTAGAAAAGGGATGATAAGAAATTCAACCCATTGTAATTTATTCAAGTGGGAAATCCCTTGCCCAGGGGTTGGTGTGACCTTTAAAATTATATCGATGCTGAATTCATTCGAAATTCGATAGACAAAGGAATGATAGAAAATTGTGTATTCATAGTAAAGTGTAGCTGTGGCCATAAAAAGGTGAACCATGATCTTAGGCACTGGTCGTTTGGTGTCAAAGGGGCAAGTGAGCAGTCGTGCCCCTCAGTGCTATGACCAAATGTTCCACTCAACGTTTCGAATCTGCAACATAGGAGCAGATAGAGGCAACTTTGATGATTCGGTGTACTTTGAAAAATATTTTTGGAAAATCCAGCGATGTCCAGAAGAGACCCGCACCTCACCCCGCCCGTTCCCATACGCACACCCCGTAGCCCACATCGTTCTTTCCAAGCTTCCCGTCTTAGCTGCTTTTGCTCCAGATGTCGGTCATGCGGCAGAACTACATTCACTGTCATTTGAGCCCACTTAACCATGCTTCAAACAAAACCTCTACTCTCCTTCAACACAACCTTGCACAACATGATCCTTGCATAATTAACCAGTTAATTTCCAATACTAGAAGAAAAGAACATACGAAAAGAGAACAGGAAAGTACGATTCCAACACGCAAGTCTGACCTTTCCTTCAATGCGGTCTGTTCCAGGGCTCAACTCCAATTTCATCTCACCTCCTTTAATCCCTGAACTCGCTCATATGTCAAAACTCAATCACCTCGAGTGTAAATATTTTCGTTGATCTATACTCCATAACGATCTGCAGTACTGAATTCCAGACTTCCGCTGTCTTATGATAGTAGGCATTTCTTTGCAATCTGATTAAAATCGACGTCCGTATTCTGTCTCAGTGTCCCCAAGTTTGATACTCTGCCCAGAAGTGGAAACAGCCTTCTCAACATTCTTCTTGTCAATCATCTTTTGTATCGTGTATGATTCCAGACTATCAATCGTCATTAGTTTAAACTACAATGCATAATCACCGTACTATTGTTGATAACGTCAGTTAGTGATTCCATTCTAGGAATAAGCGTCATGTCCTAACGTCGTTACTTCCTGTACCAGCATGCTGATGTTATGTTTCAGACACAGGAACACCCCAATCTCTTCTCCGTTTTTGAAGTCTCTCGATATACGTGATTGCATGAAACTGTTTTCAATTGGCTGACCACATACTTGCTTGGACTGAACTCAGCTCTCAATTTTTAATACAATCAATTATCTTAACTGTAGGCCCTTTCAGATTTCTCATATCCTTATTCCAGCATGATCTCCCACCTACCTTTGTGTAACCCACAATTTCAGATCTGTACTGCGCATAGCCTTCTCCTACAAGTCATCGGTACAGAGTGTAAATAATTGATGCCATTAGACTGATATAAGTAGTACTCCAGAAGACACATCTATCAATCCAATAAAGAGCCATTAATCCCTACTGTCATTCTTCGTGTCTTACCAGTCTACATTCCATAACTGTGCATTATCCTTCATAATAAAAGCTCCTGTCTTATATAATAGCTTACTGGCCTGTATTTCCCAGGGATTTCCATATTTCTTTTCTTGAACAGAGGAACAACATTCAAGTGCATACAATCATCCCGTAGTGCTCCCGTCGAGATTGAGGATGCAAAGGTCACTGGGATAGGACCAGCAATCTCATTCTTCGCTTCTCATGGGAACCTTGTAAAGTGTACATATCGTGTCAGACCCTGGAGATTAATCTATCATGATACCAGAATTTCCAGTACATCCACTTTCTTAATAACAATCTGTGCAAGCCTATTAACCTCGTCCACTGTGTTTTCACTGTCAATAAGATCGATCTCTCGATATTGAAACAAAAACAAACATACATTCAGGGAATCCTCTATCTCTTCAGATTCCAGGCACAGATTCTCTCCAATATCCCTGATCAGCCTTACCCTGACGTTGATCGTTCTCTTCTTCCACACAGAGAAGAACGCCTTTGGATTATCCCTAATTCTTCCCATCAAGGATTTTTCGACTCCTCCTCGCTCCCGTCATGCCATTTTTGAGTTCTTTCCTAGCTATCGTGTGCCAGGTCGTTGTTTCATCACCTTTACATACACTTCCTTCTTTCTGTTCACGTGTAGCTTCTCTTCTCTTACCATCAAAGGTGCCATCACCTTACCATACCTTATCTGTCACAGTGGGAAAAAGCTATCCATCAATCGCAGCAAATGCTCCTTAAATAATCTCCACATTTCTGCCTTGCATTTCCAGGAGAACCAATGTTACCAAATTATACTCTACAGCTCCTGTCTAAAGTCAGTTCAATTCTAAACCCCCACTCCAATTAAATAACTTCCCTTCCTGTCCGTTCCTATTCCTCTCCATGGCTATGGCAATGGTGAAGCATTTGTGGTCACAATCGCCGAAACGCTCTCCCACGATATATCTGACACTTGGCTTGGCTTGTTCCCTCGAACCAAATCCAAAATGGCCTTCCTCCTACTCAGCCGATCTACATATTTAGTCAGGAAACCCTGCTGGAAATATCTGGCATAATTGACTCCATCCAGACAATCTGCAATCAGGAGGTTCCAATCCATATTGTAGTCACCCGTAACAACAACTCTCTTATATCTGTACCTTTCCAAGATCTACTATCCAATCTGCTCTTCCATCTCTCTGCTGCTATTTGTTGATTTTTTTGCAGAAAACTACCAACAAAGTGACTTCTCCTTTCCTGTTCGTGACTTCCACCAATACTAACTCAGTAGACAATCCGTCCTAAACAGTCTCCTTTTCTGCAGCTGCAATGCACTCTCTAATTAGCAATGCTCCTTCTTGATCTTAACTGACCTGATACAATTACTTAACGAAGGAGCTCTTCGAATCCTATACCACCTAATTAACACACCAATTGGCTAAAAGGTAAATGATATACAGATAAAAATGAATAAATTCCAAAAATATTTCTAGAGAAATGTTAGTCAGAATCATTTGCTGAAGTTTCCAACCTGTCCTGGACTCCAGCATGTTCTGACTGCGACAGCTAAACTAAAGTGGAGGAAACACCTGAAATTGGAGAAATTGCCACTCCCCCGTAATTGTTAACGTGGGCAAGGCCATTACGATCTCACTTGAAAAAAAAAACAAGGACAAAATAACTTGTGTCTACTTTCACACTCTGCTTTCAACATGTTGTCATACAACAAACTGTAATATATATATTTAATATTTTTTTCAAGTGTTTGGGGGTAGCGGGTGGGGAATTCTGCATGTGACTGAAAACATGATTTGCAGAGAATGATTCCATTCTCCCAGTTTCTTTAACTCCATCATATCAGTTCGATAATGTTTCCTACACTTCAGAGTGAAGCCTCCGTAATGACATTACTTTCCTTGAATCGAGATTAGCCTCCAAATCTAACGGACAAGGCCTTCAGCTGGGACTGACCCATCTGCAAGGCGTCTGTTGTCACCCCTATCCATGCTTTATTACTGAATGATAGATATTCCTTTGTCCTCACTTAGCACTGCACGAGAATCCTCATTAAAAGAGCCACCCTCCGCCACATCCACCAACTCCAACAGGAGCACACCATCAATCATGTCTTCCCCTCCTCACAGCTGTCCGTACTTCACAGGAACCGGTCCATCTGTGATACCTTACATCACCCCGAACACTTATTCACTCCCTTATGGCATCTTCCAATGCAATTCCAGAAGCTGCAGCACTTCCCTATTCACCTCGGCCCTCCAGAATGACCTAGATCCCAATCAAAACTTCCAGGTTAAGCAGGATTTCACTTGTACTCTTTCATTCTAGTCTACTGTCAGTGCTGCTCACAATACAGTCTCCATTGTAATGGCGAGACCAAGCACAGACGGCTTTGAGAAAAACTTCAACACTGTAGGAATAACTCTGACCTTCTAATTGCTTCCTATTATAAGAATTTTGGTATTTTACAGCTGTCGAAATTGACATTCAATGCCATAACTTCACAGCCGAGATCCATTTGTGGGTGGCACGGTGGCACAGTGGTTAGCACTGCTGCCTTACCGTGCCAGAGACCCGGGTTCAATTCCCGCCTCAGGCGACTGACTGTGTGGAGTTTGCATGTTCTCCCCGTGTCTGCGTGGGTTTCCTCCGGGTGCTCCGGTTTCCTCCAACAATCCAAAAATGTGCAGGTTAGGTGAATTGGCCATGCTAAATTGCCCGTAGTTTTAGGTGAAGGGGTAAATGTAGGAGAATGGGTCTGGGTGGGTTACGCTTCGGCGGGTCGGTGTGGACTTGTTGGGCCGAAGGGTCTGTTTCTAATCTAATCTAATCTAAAAAAAAATATGACTGTGCTCAATCTTTCATGCATTCTTCCTACCAGTCTCATGATGACCTTGTTTGTATCTTGCATACCTTTCACTCAACAGAGACAATCCGTTTCACACATTCACACTTTAATTTATACTTATTTCACTGTTGTTTCTTTTTCACCACATTCTGTTTCTGATCACCCAACCTCCACTTCTGTCAAAGTATTAAAACCCATTGTCTAATTTCATTTATGGAAACGTGTCACAAATAACTCGAAATGTTAACTCTGCATCTCTATCTTCGCAGATGCTGCCAGACCTGCTGAATTTCTCCAGAAAAGAACGGCATGGGATGAATGAAACGAAGCGCTTTGAATGCTGTAAATCTGAACAAAATGCAAATATTTCTTGAGAAACGGGAGGGCGTGGAAGATCACCACTTGTTCCGAATCGATAACTCTACTTATTTCTGCTGATGCTCCTAGACCTGCTTAGTTTGTTGATCAATTTCTGTTTTTGAACATGTTTCAGAGTTTGCATCCACCATGAAGTGCTATATGCCGGCAAGTGAACAACCGCTTCTGCTATAGTATTTTCTTGTTTCTGAACAACGTCAGTCTGGTATCACAGACTGTACAACGCTCATGGCCAGGGACACAAACACAGGAAAACTCATTCACTGTAAACACGGAATATGACAATACTGGAAAAGAAAACATTCAAATGAACATGTAAAAAGAGCTGTGGAGAATGTGACAAATTGGAGGAGTGACGTGATGGACAGACTCTGTCAAGAATGCAAACATTAAAATTGAAGTGTAACCACATCAGAAATCAGAGTAGGTACTGAGTCCAGGGGTGATAGCTGAATGGAATTCGGTACAAGTTGGGGAATAGGTAGCAGAACATCATTGCAGAAATTTCAGCTCAAAACCGGGCATCCATATGAAGTAAGGACCACAGCAGGAGCAGAACTGTGTGAAATCACATTATGTAGTGTGGAACCGAGGAAAATCCCACACTCTACCATTGCCCTCCAGACAAACAATGGTGGAGTGATCAGTGTCAGTGAATGTCGGACCCAAATAAACAGAGATCACACAAGCGCCGACCGGGTGAAATTGAGAAGCTGCTTATTACAATCGAAGTCGCTGGAAGAGAAATTGACTGGCTGATGCAGAACTGCCATTCTGCACACATAGAACAATAGTTCTCATCCTCGAGCAGTCGGCAAAGGCAGTTATATTGGGTTACAGTATAAAGTTGTGAATTACAATATAATCAAGAATTTTGGTCCTCTTTTAGAGTAGGTATCATGTTTCTCATCCTGGAACCAGTCTGATTCCATCGTGGATATTGTGCAAGAAAGTTACCTTGATGCCGTTACTCTGACCATCCTTTGTGGAGTTCCAGTATGTGTAAGGAATGAGGCTGCCCTTAGCGCCTGGGAGCAGTTGTGCTTATTGAGTGCTCGGAAGTCTATTGTCAGGCTGTCTCCGGGAGTGTATTACCCAGTCTGAAAGTGTCCTGATTCATCTCCTGTTTGCTGCCTTGTGTCTTATTTAGCTTGTTTAGTCAAGGCTGAGACACTCTGGTCAGTGTCTGTTTTGGCTTAGGCAGGTATTGTTCTTTATGTACTTTGTGTCCATGCTATGGGTGGAAAATGAAGCGGATTTTCTTCCAAGATTCCTCTTTTTTTGTTTGTTTACAGGGTGTGATGCAAAGGGACAATGTTTCTGGAGACGAGCAAGGTTTTAAAATGGGGGCGGTAGTTGAGCGGTGTTCAGAAGTGGAGGGATAGCCATGGGTGTCCAAGTCCGAAACAGCAGAGAGCGCTCCTGTGGCACGGATATTTGGCAAGCTCACATGAACCAGGCCATCCCCTCCAAGTTGAGTGTAAACGAGACAGTTCTGAAAGTCCGCCTTGAATAAAGTCCAAACTAAAAACAAAATGCACTCTATCATGCATCACTCTTCTCCTAAATCAGAAACTTGGATAAGTGCAGTTATATAATTAATAAAACTGACGAGACTTGCATCCTTGCAGAGATGCTTCACATGGAAGACAGCAGCGCATCTGAGCGTGAAGTGTAGCAGCTGCAGGTTTAGCTGCATACTAGGTGAACACAGAATTCTTTGTTGCTTCTGCTCCAGCTCTTCCTTTAAATCTAACAAAGCCAACTTGCTGTTGTAATGGTTAGCTTGATCAGTGAAACTTCATATCCCTTAAATGATCGAAAGACAAGGTAAGGCTCATATGATTTAATGTCCATAAGAAAGTTACTGACAAAAGCGGATTGATCCCTTCTTCATTGTTGTTTGCTTCGACACTTTTCAAGCTGATGACTGCGGAGCTGATTGAATCCCTTGGATCAGGTTGTGAAGTGATGGGAGGTGATTGGAAGGCATGCTTTACATGTGAATAGCGAAGTTCTAGAGACGATGTTAAGTGCTCAAAGTATCGTTACATTTCCTCTCTCATTCCTCCGATGCCAAGTGGTTATCAATATGAAGACACTCGCACATTTATCTACACTAAATTGTGCCTGCCTATTTCAACATGCTCAATCTTCTTGAAGTGTGTTACTCTGTTCACTATTTATGACATCACCAAGTTTTACATAATCAGTAGACTTCTAAATTGTACTGCCTAAACAATTACGTCGATCATAACAACAAGGAATGGTCCGAAAATCAAGCCCTCGAATGACCTCGATGAAAGCTGTCAAGAAAAGTATTTCAATATCTGAAACAGCAAGAAAACAACAAAATGTTTCCTCTACTTAAGAATTTGAAGAGGCAGTTTCAGTTCACATTTAAATCGCAAATATTCGTGGGAAACAAATGCAGAATTGTATTAAATGTGTTCTCCCAATAAAAGTTCCCAAGTAAAACAATCGGAATTACAGTGGCACTTACGGTCGAGATCAGTATTCTTTGAAATTGCAGCATGAAGGGGCAATGAAGTCATAACAATAATCAATAGAAGTGAAACAGCTCAGCTACAAGCTCTAAGGGTCACTAAAATCTTATGAAAACTTCACACTCAAAATGCACTTTTATTCTCGTGAACACTTTGCATTAAAACACAGCAGCAAAGATGTTTTAATTCAATTCTGTCATCTGGCTAAAACATGACCATAGACACCAACATTTTTTTAAACAGGCATTGTAGAATTTCAAAAAAATCAGGGACTCAAGGCACTCAAGCAATTTGTTTCAAGATTAAAAGTTAGTTAATATTTAAACATAAAATAATGCTGTAGAATGCAAAAACAAAATGTGTCCCATTGCATCGACCACAAAATATATGGAATTGATGTCCTGATTCAAACAAGGCAAAACGGTGGCTAACAAGGATTTTCAAAAACCCAGAACTTTAATAATCCATTTTTTGTAAAAACATCAAACAATCTCAACATAGTGCAGTTAACAATAAAGCTTTCCTTTTTTTAACAAAAGTATTAGTCCAACCATAATTTCAGCGTTTCCCGTTTTTATTTTTTCTGCATCCTCTCACTGAAATTACACGTATTAAAAAGAGAATGGCACTGTAATCCGAACCACTCTCTTCCCCCAAAGCAAAGGCTCGATGAGCTTCAAATGTCGCCACTAGGGGTCTTCAACCCCTTTCTCACTTTACTCCTCACGGGGGCTCAATCCCCAACAAAACACAAAGGACTCAAATTCCAGTTAAAGACAGGGGAGGCGAATCTCTATTTAATGCACAGAACTCGAATACCATTTGCACACAGAGAACACGGTGTCTCAGTCGTTAGCACTGCTGCTTCACAGCACCAGGGTCCCAGGTTCGATTCCAGCCCTGGGCGACTGTCTGCGTGGAGTTTGCAAGTTCTCCATGTGTCTGCGTGGGTTTCCTCCGGGTGCTCTTCTTTCCTCCCACAGTCCAAAGATGTGCTGATCAGGTGAATTGACCATGCTAAATTGTCCATAATGTTAGATGAATTAGTCAGAGGGGGGCGGGTCTGGGTGGGTTACTCGTCGGAGAGTCGGTGTGGACTAGATGGGCTAAAGGGCCTGTTTCAACTCTGTAGGGAATCTAATCAACACTAATCCCACAGAAATTAAAGGCTCTCGAATCGCAACCAAGCACAAATTACTCAAGCCCATTTATCAGCTCGTCGGGACCTCTAATGTCTGTTTGTCAGCGTGTTGGTAACTTTGAAACCTGCTTTTCAGTTCGTCGGGGTTTCTAAGTGTGTCCGAGCACTGCCAAGTGTAACTGGAGATATCAGCGTCGGAGGTTCTCGAGCTGCGGGAAATCGCTGCACGCAGCATGGACTAGTGTGTGTCCGAATATTCCAGCGTGAGACCCGAAGTGGATGCTGGCATTCAACGCCCTCCATCATTCCAGTAGGGAAAACAGCTCAGTCTCGAAATGCTGCCGTAGTCGATCAGAATTTTGGCTACTCCCTCCAGACGTCCAAACGGTTGTAATTATGACTTGCTGGGGTAGAGCTCGCTGCCAGGTCCGAATCGTTTTAAAATGCTGTGCAAGTCTGAGTCCCTTTATAATTTAAGACGGTGTGAAACTGTCAGAGAAAATATCCATTTAAACAGAGACCACACAAGCGTTGACCGGGTGAAATTGACAAGCGTCTTCGTACAACCGATATCACTGGAAGAGAAATTGAATAGGCTGACACAGAACTGACAGTCTGTACATGTCGATCAATGATTCTCTTCCCCGATCAGTGTACGCCGTCAATTTTATAGGTTACAGTAATATGGTGTTACTTACAATACGATCAAGGGCAAAATGCAATCAATGCGAGGAAAATCAGCCGTCCGATAGCCACAATTAGTCCATGATGGAAATGTGTTGCTGGAAAAGCGCAGCAGGTCAGGCAGCATCTAGGGAACAGGAGAATCGACGTTTCGGGCATTAACCCTTCTTCAGGAATGAGGAACGTTGGTCCAGCAGGCTAAGATAAAAGATAGGGAGGAGGGACTTGGGGGAGGGGCGTCGGAAATGTGATAGGTGGAAAGAGGTCAAGGTGAGGGTGATAGGTCAGACTGGGGTGGGGGCGGAGAGGTCGGGAAGAAGATTGCAGGTTAGGAAGGCGGTGCTGAATTTGATGGATTTGACCGAGACAGGCTGGGGGGAGGGGAAATGAGGAAACTGGTGAAATCCGAGTTCATCCCTTGTGGTTGGAGGGTTCCTAGCCGGAAGATGAGGCGTTCTTCCTCCAACCGTCGTTTCGCTGTGGTCTGATATGTGGAACAATCCATCTTCCGCAACTACACTGGCCCCACCCCGCACCTTTTCCTCCGCTACATCGATGACTGTATCGGCGCCGCCTCGTGCTCCCACGAGGAGGTTGAACAGTTCATCCACTTCACCAACACCTTCCACCCCGACCTCAAATTCACCTGGACAGTCTCAGATTCCTCCCTCCCCTTCCTCGACCTTTCTATTTCTATCTCAGGCGACCGAATCAACACGGACATCTACTACAAACCAACCGACTCCCACAGCTACCTGGACTACACCTCCTCCCATCCTGCCCCCTGTAAAAACGCCATCCCATTCTCCCAATTCCTTCGACTCCGCCGCATCTGCTCCCAGGAGGACCAGTTCCAAAAACGCACATCCCAGATGGCCTCCTTCTTCAAGGACCGCAATTTCCCCCCCGACGTGGTCGACGATGCTCTCCACCGCATCTCTTCCACTTCCCGATCCTCCGCCCTTGAACCCCGCCCCTCCAACCGCCACCAGGACAGAACCCCACTGGTCCTCACCTACCACCCACTAACCTCCATGTACAGCGCATCATCCGCCGCCATTTCCGCCACCTCCAAACGGACCCCACCACCAAGGATATATTTCCCTCCCCTCCCCTATCAGCATTCCGTAAAGACCACTCCCTCCGTGACTCCCTCGTCAGATCCACACCCCCCACCAACCCAACCTCCACTCCCGGCACCTTCCCCTGCAACCGCAGGAGGTGCAAGACTTGCGCCCACACCTCCCCCCTCACCTCCCTCCAAGGCCCCAAAGGAAACTTCCATATTCGCCACAGATTCACCTGTACCTCCACACGTATCATCTATTGCATCCTTTGCACCCGATGTGGCCTCCTCTATATTGGGGAGACGGGCCGCCTACTTGCGGACCGTTTCAGGGAACACCTCTGGGACACCCGGACCAACCAACCCAACCACCCTGTAGCTCAACATTTCAATTCACCCTCCCACTCCACCAAGGATATGCAGGTCTTTGGACTCCTCCATCGTCAGACCACAGCGAAACAACGGTTGGAGGAAGAACGCCTCATCTTCCGGCTAGGAACCCTCCAACCACAAGGGATGAACTCGGATCTAATGCCCGAAACGTCGATTCTCATGTTCCCTAGATGCTGCCTGACCTGCTGCGCTTTTCCAGCAACACATTTCCATTTCTGATCTCCAGCATCTGCAGACCTCACTTTCTCCACAATTAGTCCATGGTTGAGTTATGAGATTCCGATCCTCTCTGACATTAGGTGTTCCCGTTCCACATCCTCGCATCAATGGGTTTCTATTTTGATGAGTTCGGAAGCAAGTTACCTTGATGCAGTTCAGTCGGATGCAGTTCAAGTATGTTTAAGGACCAAGACTGTCTATTGGGCTTCGGGAGCAGTTGTGCTTTCTGAGGGCAAGGAAGTCTATTGTCAGGCTATCTCAGGAAGTACATGCCCAGTCTGGAAGTGGCTTGAGTCATCTCCTGTTGCCGGGTAGTGTCTTAGTTAGCCTGTTTGATCAAGGCTGAGCCACTCTGGTTAGTTTCTGTTGTGGCTCAGGCAGATAGGGTTCCTTATGTTCTTTGTGTCCATGCTGTGGGTGGACTAGGAAGCAGATTTTCTCTCACAGCGAACAACACCAGGTTCAGCATCATGTGCACCTAACAATTGTGACGACACTGTAAATTGTCTGCTTGCATTCCAAACGTCAGCACTAAATTCGATAGCGAGGGAAGGGGGAAAAATCCCAAAACAAAGAGACTAGATCTAACATCTGCAGTCCAGCCACTTCGAACCATAAGTGATGATAGACTACTAAACAATTCACTGGAGTTGAATTTTCCACAAATGTCGCCAACATCATGAATTAACAGTGCAGCACATCAGTGTAACTGACAAGGTGCAAGTCTCTCCAGAATCTTACGTGAGACGTTCTAACTGGATGATACATCTTATCCCCATCATATTGTCCACAAAATCACAGATGACAGTCTTTAAGAAATTCGATCCGGTGCACGTCACATAAAGAAATAACTGAGTTCAATGGACAGAGCAAATACCACCATTTCTGCAATAGACTGAACACTTCTGCTGCACATTGATACGTAGACCTGGGGAAGCTGTTTCATTCCAGCTTCAACTCTGTCACCTTCCTGGCAATGTGAAATTGTAATCAACTGTGTCCAGTCCTGATGAGGAGTACAATGGCAATCTACCCAATTGTACAAGTCCCATTGCAGTCGTCAATATGATGGAAGTTCCGTTTGGCAGAACTGTCGAATAATACTGTCATGGAAATAACTTGCTCAATGTGGTTCCCGATAGGTCGCCATGTGGAATTGTTGCTGTAATGAAAGTATCATTAGCGTACTAATCTATATCAGGCTAATGCACTGGCATCCGGGGGAATTAAGAAAAAACAAGTAACGAAATATTTGGTTGGTCATCTGGAGTCAGAAGTAGCGACCTTGAAGCCAAAGTCAATTGTAAACACTAATTGGCTTCAACAATTTGCTTCACCAAGTACTTTCAGAAATTGAACCGGCTGACTTTTCCTGGTCTGCCTTAATAGTACCTCCACACACAGAGACTTGTGAGTAACTTGTAAGTACTCACTGAAACGGCCAGCCAAAACATTCAATGATTTCAACCAACGCCAACGTCACAAACGTAAAAACTGTGTAGAAAACTCATCCAGAGATGAGGTATCCGAAAAGCGAACATGAACCACAGCGCTGTTGAGAGCAGAAATTCCATGTCCATTTTTGCAACGGGAGTCGGAACAGTGATAGCGAGAGTCAGGAGGCTGCCAGGAAGTTAAATTAACGTACCAAAAAGTTATGTTGAGAGTCAGCAGCCTCCACTGTTCCAGTGTGACCGGGATCTGTGAGAATTAGGTCCAAGGGGCTGTCGGGAAGTTCAATTAACTCTGCAACTAGCTTACCTCGTGAATAGGCAGAGACACGCTGAGGAGGAGAGGACACTAGACTGCTGAGATGTGAGGACAGATATTTGGGAGGTTGATTTACCCCAATCACGGCACAGTTAATGTCTCCTGCCCATTCTCTAATCAAAAATAAATATTGGCTGTTCACCGATTTTGTAAGGTTACCACTTTACTTTCAACAATCTTTCTTTGGGATCCCAGAGCAGTAGGAATGGATATTAGAACAGTTGAATGATCCTCCTATAGAATGTCAGGCATTGGTCACCACGAGTGCCCGTTCTTATTCGATATACGGGAATAGTACAAAACTCCAGCTCCTCTGAAACAACGCTACGGAAGTCGAGCTGGACCTGGGTCCGTAATGCCACGTCCATGGGCCATGATCCATGATATCTCGGATCATGTTTTTGGGATAGATTAGATTCCCTACAGTATGGAAACAGGACCTTCGGCCCAGCAAGTCTACAACGATCCTCCAAAGAGCAACCCTACCAGAACCATTTCCGTCTGACTATTGCACCTCTCACTCTGGGTAATTTAGCATAACCAATTCACTTGACGTGCACATGCTTGTTATGTGGGAGGAAATCTGATCATCCGGAGGAAACGTACGCACATGCGGGGATAATGAGAAAAGTCCACACAGACAGGCGCCCGAGGCCGGACTCAAAACTTGGCCTCTTGTGCTGCAAGGCAGCAGCGATAACTCAGCCACCATGGCGTCCCAGAGGGATCCTTAAGGGGAAAGAGGAATAGTTCTAATTTGGACTTATTTTGGGTAGGTGGGACAACTACAAACAGGATGGTCTATATTTGAGTCAGAGTGGTACAAGTGTCCAATGTGGGTGGTTTGCTAATGCTCTTCGGAAGGATAGAAACTAATACAGCAGGGGCCTGCGAACCTGAATTGTATCTCCAGTATTCAAGAGGCTGAGAGGAGCGAAGTTATGAATAAAGCTTGAACGTCGCAGGAGTTTACTGGCAGGCGGGAAGGTGGTTGGAAGTGTGATTAGTTCACTGGTAAGTGCATCTTGAATAAGGTCGTGAACCTGCAGCATGGATTGATATCTGAGATGTCGATGATGTGGTCATTTCGGAGACATGGATAAAGCAGGAACAGGAATACCTGTTGCAGGTTCCAGAATTTCGATGTTTCAGTTAGAACAGGGTATGTGGACAAAGAGGAGGAGGCGTGGCATTGTTACTTAAGGACAGAATTGCAGTCGAATGAGGAATCGTCTACCGAGGTGGTGTGGACTGCGGTTAGAAACAAGATAGGAGAGGTCACCCTGTCTGACGTTTCCTATCGGCCTCCGCAAAGTTTGCAGACATGTAGAGCAAATAATTGTGGGCGGCATGGTGGCACAGTGGTTAGCACTGCTGCCTCACAGCGTCAGAGACCCGGGTTCAATTCCCGCCTCAGGCGACTAACAGTGTGGAGTTTGCACGTTCTCCCCGTATCTGCGTGGGTTTCCTCCGGGTGCTCCGCTTTCCTCCCACAGTCCAAAGATGTGCAGGTCAGGTGAATTGGCAACGCTAAATTTCCCGTAGAGTTAGGTAAGGGGTAAATGTAGGGGTATGGGTGGGTTGCGCTTCGGCGGGTCGGTGTGGACTTGTTGGGCCGAAGGGCCTGTTTCCACACTGTAATGTAATGTAATCTAATCTAATCTAATTCTGGATTTGAGCGGAAGTACACTGGTAGTTGTTGCCGGGTAATTTAACTTTCCAATTAATGATCGGCAACGCTAATGCTCGAGTTCTTTCAATCGTTAAAGTTTTGTCCAATGTGTGCGGGAGGGTTTCCTGCCAAAGTATGTAGATAGGCCAACATGAAGCGAGGACACATTGGATTTGGCACCGAGTAATGCATCAGGCCAGGTGTTAGATTTGGAGGTAAGGGAGCACTGTGGTGATAGTGACCAAAATTCGGTTACGTGCACTTTAGCAATTGAAGGGATAGGGATGTACCACAGGGTTAATATTTTATCTGGGGGAAAGGCAATTATGATGTGAATTGCAAGATGGAGGATGCATAGGCTGGGAAAGGAACTTGCAGAGTATGGGCACAACTGAAATGTGGAGCTTGTTCAAGGAATACGAAGAAGGACGTTCATGCAAAAGTGAGACCAGGAGGCTCAGTTATGGCTCTTGAGTGTTACAAGTTAGCGAAGAGGGACCTAATGAGACAGCTAAGAAAAGCCAAGAGGGGACATGAGAGGTCGATGGCAGGTAGACTTAAAGGAGAATCTTTAAGCTTTCTGTCGCTATGTCGGTTAAAAAAACGCCTAATGACATTTTAGGGACTATCAAGGAAAGTAATGAAACTTTGTGAGTGGAGTCTGAAGAGGTAGTAGAGGCGATAAATGAATATGTTTCGTCAGTATACAAGCAGTAAGAAGGCGATGTATGTTGTCAATTAGAATACTGAGGCTCAGACTATTAGACTAAATTGGATTGAAGTTCATAAGAATGAGGCGTTAGCGACTCTGGAGCGTGTGAGAATAGATAATCCCCCATGCCGAAAGGGATTTTACTTCAGATTTTCTACGAAGCATTGGGGAGGGGGAGATTGTAGAACCTTTGGATTTAATCCTTATGCAATAAATATCAGCAGGAATAGCGCCAGATCCCGAGGGATAGCAAATATTGTCCCCTTGTTCAAGAAGGGGAGGAAAGGCAGCTCTGGTAATGATAAACCAGTGAGCCTGACTTCATTTGTGGGTAAATTGTTGGAAAGAATCATATGAGATCGGATTTATAGTCACCTAGAAATGAATCATTTGATGAGGGAAAACCAACACCGTTTTGTGAAGGGTAGGTTTTGCCTTACAAAACTTATTGAGTTATTTGAGACGGTTACCAAACAGTCGGATTAGAGTAAAGCAGTTGATGCAGTATATGTGGATTTCAGTAAAGCGTTTGATAAGTTTCACCACGTTAGGCTATTTCATAAAGTACAGAGGCATGTGATTGAGGATCAGTTAACGATTGGGATCGGAAATTGACTAGCTGATTGGAAATGTTCATCCTGGATTTCAGTTTCATGTGGTGGACCGCACAGATCTGTTTTGTTCCCACAGCTGTTCGTCATTTCTGATAACTGACATCGTTGAGGGTGTGGAAGGATGGGTTATGAAATTTTTAGATGATACTCAGTTCGGTGGAGTTGTGAACAATGCGGAAGGATGTTGCAGCTTGCAGAGGGACATAGATAAGACGCAGACCTGGCGCCAGAAATTGGTAAATGTAGACTAATGCGAAAAAGTATGAGTTAATTCACTTTGGAAGGAGAACAGGAATTTACACTCGAAGCTAATGTTAAGATTCTTGGTACTGAAAATGAGCAGAGAGAATTCTGTGTCCATATGCACAGATCCCTAAACGTTTCCACCGAGATTGATAACGTTGTTCAGAAGGTGTATGATGTGTTCACTTTGTCTTGTAGAATGATTGAGTTTCGGAGCTATGATGGCATATCTCAACTGTACAAGCTCTGGTTGCGGTCTCACTTGCATTATTGGATATAATATCTTGTCACTGCATTATAAGAAGGACGTCGAAGCATTGGAAAGGGTGCAGAGGAGATTAAGCAGGATGTTGCCTGGCATGGAGATATGTCTGATCAGGAAAGGCTGAGGGAATTGAGGGTCTTTTCGTTGGAGAGAAGAAAGTGATGCGGTGACAACATACAAGATGATGAGTGGATTGGATAGCGTGAAGAGTTTTTTCCTTGAATCATGATGGCTGGAACGAGGGGCATAGCTTTAACTTGAGGGATGATAGAGTAGTAAGGGCGTGGAATGCCCTCCCTGCAACAGGAGTAGCCTCGACAACTTAACAGACATTTGAATGTTGATCAGATAAATGTACAGATTAAAGTGGGATAGTGTTGGTTCGATGGGCTTCAGATCGATGACAAACATCGGCACAACATTGAGGGCTGGAGGGACTGTACTACGCTGTATTGGTTTATATTGTATGCTATATTGTATATAATTTCACTGCGGTCTCCTTGTTAGCATGTGAGACCTTGGGACACGATTTACAGAGCTTTCCTTCAAATCTCACAGTAAAAGGAGAACGAGAATATCTTTCAACCTATACACCCATTTCAGTTCATGGCTGAATATTCTTTCAATGGACTTTGTATATCCGTTAATGCGATTAACTATGGGAATAAAAAAAAAACTAAGGAACTGCCGTCACACTTTAAGTCCATTGAACGTGCTCCCGAATTCAGTGAAATGATGGCAGACCCCTTATCTTCACACAGTACTCCAGAGAATTCCTTCCGTTCAACCGTCTCTGAATGATGCCATTTGTTATCATCTAAATGCAAAGTCATCTGCCCATATCCAAGTCTGTGACCTCTGTTTTTTTTAGATATCTCGCCAGGGAAATCATTATCCTTGCTTCCATTCTGTCTCATCCTGACAAAGTTTTAGATGTTTGACTAAGAGCTCCTCGCATTTTTCTGATCCTCATCGAATACAAGTCCAGTCGGCCCAAAGACGTCTCAGTGAACGAAACCGTCATCACAATGATCAGACTGATAATACTTTGTTGTCTTCCTCCAGAGGCAATGCGTTCTTTATTAGATAAGGGAACCATCACTGCACACAATACTATAGAACATTTGAATGAGTTCACATCTGTACATTCCCAGCTCGATAACCTTACTCTTAAACACGATCATTTTTGAAATCATTATCGACACCCATTTATCTTTCAGTGTTGTTTTCAATGAGTAATACACTATGACATTCAGACCGATTTTCAAAATTGTGTCTACCCACTTGGCGGTCTCTGTATACAAATTGACGCACCAAATTAATTTTCAATATTGTGTTCTCGCTTCATAAGTCACTGCCCTGCATGGACCTCAAAGGTCTGCGCAGAGCAAAATGAAAGGAAGGGACATAAGAACCTGTAGATCCATAATATTCAAGAAAACGCTTTGCAAGTCATCCACTTCAGTGCTTTGTATACCGAAAACGTGCACAATGTCAGATGTCTCCTAATTGATCTGTACCTGCCATACACTTGTACATTGACTGCACTTGGCCAGAGCATTCTCCTGACCATTGACAAACCCAGTTTTTAGCTGTCAGTAGACTTGGACATTTGCATTTGATTTCCTCAAACATTTGTTTGATAAGCTTTGTGAATAGCTCGTGTTCAAGTACTGATCCCTGCCGTATGACCACGTGCCGTATACTCCAAAAAAGCAGTTACTTACATGCCTTCAATATCCATGACTCCACGTGCTTTTACTCATCACACACAGCTTGTGACGACATCAAATATCTTTGAAAATCCAAATATATTGTCACCATTGATTCGTCATAATGTATTTCCCAATTGGCTTCTCAAATATTAGATTAGATTAGATTACTTACAGGGTGGAAACAGGCCCTTCGGCCCAACAAGTCCACACCGCCCCGCCGAAGCGCCACCCACCCATACCCCTACATTTACCCCTTACGTAACACTACGGGCAATTTAGCATGGCCAATTCACCTGACCTGCACATCTTTGGACTGTGGGAGGAAACCGGAGCACCCGGAGGAAACCCACGCAGACACGGGGAGAACGTGCAAACTCCACACAGTCAGTCGCCTGAGGCGGGAATTGAACCCGGATCTCAGGCGCTGCGAGGCAGCAGTGCTAACCACTGTGCCACCGTGCCACCCATGATTCGGATATTATAAATCGTCCTTGAATTTGTCTGCCCCGTTTAATTTCAGTCTCAGTAATTTACCGAAACAGTTTCGTTACTAATTTCATTGCATTGTCTTTTTCTCAACAGACTTGGTTTCTTACTATTTATAGAAAGGTTCATTTTAAATGTTTTCTTCCGTGAAGACAAACTGAAGTAGTTGCGTCATAGTTCTACAATTTCATTGTTTTCCATTCTCTATGCTCCAGTTTAATACTTAAGGAAGCTGCACTTGTTTTCGCTTACGGTCCTCATTGGCATTCATTCAGAAGGTATTACAGTTCATTCGTATAACCATTGTTAATGTACTCTCCAGAAACTCAATAATTCCCGTCTTAAACGGCTAAATGATTGTCCTTATAATGTTATACAATTACAGATGCATAGATACTGTAATGACAGATATACAGCACGATCTGCATTAGTCCTATTTTCCATTATGAAGCCAGCAACCGTGAATGTTTTAACGCTTCAAATGTACACATAAATACGTTTTAATGGTGTGAGGCTACCCACAACAATTATTCTCTCAGGAAGTGAATTGCAGACGCTAACACCCTCTGCGTGAATTACTATCATCAAATTCTTTTTAAATCCCAATCACGTCATTTCAAATGGATGCTTCCGTGTTCTTGGCACTTTGACTAAAAGCAACAACTGCTGTCGATCCACCCTGTCGATGATCCTCATAATCTTATAAGTCTGAATCACGTCCCCATTAGCCTTCCCTGCTCTAAAGTACATAAGTCGAGAGTGTGGTACTGGATAAACACAGGAGGTCAGGCAGAACCAGAGAAGTAGGAGAGTCGATGTTTTGGGCAAAAGCCCTTCAAGAGAAAGGGCTTCATTAGCCTCCATCAGGCTTTTGCGTGAAACGATGACTCTTCTGCTCCTCGGATTCTGTCAGACCTACTGTGCTTTTCCAGCATCTGCATTCCTCACTTTTTCCAAAGTACATAATCGGAGCTTATCCAGCCACTCTTCATAGCTGGTATGCTCCACCCCTTCGAACATCCTGGTGAATCTCGTCTGCACCCGCTCCAGTGCAATTGTACATATCGTGTAATTTGATGCCCAGAACTGTCCATCGTATTTCATCTGCGTCATAACCATCTCCTGTGCAGCTCCTTTAATCTATTACTCTATGAATGAAGGCTCCGCCTATGGTACCGGATGCCTTCTTAACCTATCCAGTTACATTTTGGGATATGTGGAGAAGCTCCTTCTGAGCTGCCCAGTGTTCTGCCATTCATTGAATACTCCCCTGTCTGATTCCTTCTTCCAAAGTTCATCTACTCATTTTTATCAGGTTTCAATTCCATTTGCCATTGATCTGCCTATGGCTCCCTCAAAATAAGGTATACTGGCTCACTGCCAACCACCCGTCGAATTAGTGTGTCAAACACAAACTTAGTTATCCCACTGCCCATTCCCTCTCCCATTCACAGCTCTATCATTGATAAATACCACAATTATTCAGGGCCACAACACTGACTCTTGCAGTACCCATTGGTCAAAGGTATGCAGTCATACAAACAGCCATTTTTTACATTACATTACACTACATTACAGTGTGGAAACAGGCCCTTCGGACCAACAAGTCCACACCGACCCGCCGAAGCGTAACCCACCCATACCCCTACATTTGCCCCTTACCTAACACTACGGGCAATTTAGCACGGCCAATTCACCTGACCTGCACATCTTTTGGACTGTGGGAGGAAACCGGAGCACCCGGAGGAAACCCACGCAGACACGGGGAGAACGTGCAAACTCCACACAGTCAGTCGCCTGAGGCGGGAATGTGTGAGGCCTGAGGTTTTCCTCTATTTGTGCACGTAATTTAAATCGGACTGAGAGTGTGGGCCTGTTGTGCCAAATGGCCTACTTGGGCACTGGAGAGGTTCTGTCAACCTTCGGACTCTCTGTTCGACAACACTCTACAGACCGTTCCAAATGTGGTCTTGGCTTGTTCTTCATACCAAAATGCAACATTTTGCATGTATCAAAATTATACTCCGCCTACCACTCCTCACAAACCACGTGTCCTATTTTCTCATCCAAATCCTTTACATAAATGACAAACGGCATTGGACACATGATCAATTCATATATTCATCACAAACCTCCAGTCTGATAACCAACACACAGCCTGTGCAACACACTCGCCTGAATAGGCATAGTACTCTACTCTTCCAAAACAGAAACACAGGCTACTTTCACTTTGCAAAACAAAAAAGAACACACTTTTCCTCGAGGGAAAAACAGAAGTAAATAATCAATCAAAAATTGGCTCTCCCTGTGCCCACCTACCACTCCTGGGCATGGTTCACACGGTGCCAAAATAAAAATAAAGTCAAGGTGGTCAAATAAAACAAACAAACGAACAGCTCAAATGCGCGGTCATCTTAACACAAAATCTTATCTTGCTCTCTCTCATGGATATTGTCTGACCAGCTGTAATCTACAGCATTTGTTCATTTCAACAAAAATTATGTTGAAAATCACCTCTCTCTGCTCTGTCAATATTGAACACTCCTGAGGAGGGTATCTGGGAATGGTTAAAAATCCAGAGGAAGGACACCTGCTCATTTCAACTAAAAACAATGTACTGCTCACACTGACTACTATCAAGGGTTTCTGGTTAGCGACATTGAAGGACTTGGCCTAAAAATGGGCAGCTTATCTGAGGTGAGGTCATGCAGTGAGGTAGATTCAGAGCTGTTTTGTGGTGATGACATGGCCCTACTCGATACCGGTTCAGAGGCAGAATGTGTCATTGTTGAAACCATTTGTCTTTAAAATGACTTACACATCGTTCTGGGCCAGGTGAGGGATGGTAACAAGGTTCATGATGTAACTAAAGCAGAGAAGAACGCTCCACGTATGTTTCCTGTTTGATGGTGGCAAAGGACTTTGAAAGTTCTAAAAGCACCCTATATAACAGCAAAAATCATGTCCTTTGTTCCCGTCGGGGCTGAAGTACACATAGAAATTCCGGGAAGGGTTCCTAAGGCACAGGCAGGAGACAGTTGACAAGGACCATGGCATGCAGCTACACTGGGAGTTCAGTATCTCAGAACTCAGGGGGAGTACCACTTGCACCCGCAGTCTCATTCTTAAGATGGAGGACAGTGTTCTATGTCGCATCTAAGTTTTCCACAATATGTGGAATTGTTCTGAAGCCACTTCAGTCTTTAATTTGTTATGTTAACCATCGTTGAGTCACCTTCTCTTCCTTTACTGCGTATGCGTTAGAGTAAGATACATATCATTCAGACGTGCAGTATTTCTGTAAGTAACAACCACTGCTTGTGAACAAATCAATATTATAATGAACTTTCGGTGCAGCCAACTTGAGTTCTCGCTTCTGAGCTTCCTCGATGTTTGATAGTAATGTTCAAAACATTCTATATTGTATGCAGACATCATATAAAGTCAATATGTTGTTGACACTATTCCTCAGCAACTGCTTTGAGCCAGGTTGTTAACTCGTGTTTCTGACGTCAAAACACCAAATCCGAAGAATCTGGTCTCTCTATTGGTTCACAACATGCTATTCACCCTACCTCACATGCAGTTATGGAATTTATTTTTCACAGCATTATCAGTCACTTAATTAATGCAGTATTAACGCAACTTAACATCATCCTTTATTACTGCAGCTCCCACAATACTTGCAAAGCTCATATCCAGAGCATAAGTTGTGCAAAATTTGTACAACACTTTTGGTTTATATATATAAATCACCAATGCTTGCTACAACTTGCTATTTGTATTGTCCAGTGAAGCCGATTCTGTGGAATCTGTTGGACATGGTCTGTGGTGGTAACTTGGACATGATATTCGGTGAAGCTCACCTCGACACTGAGGCGATCTGAAAAAAAATGTTGGGAAATAGAAGAAAAGCACGAATGACCTTCCCACTCTGCGAGAATAAGTGCCACCGTATTCCGTCTGCTTCCTCGAGTTCACTGTATATCTTTTATAGCACATACCACTGAACAAGTCTTATGCTCTACCACTGTCACTCCTGCATGCAGCACCTATCTTCGTTTATTCTCTCTGCCTGCTTCACCATAACCCTGACACTAATAATACTGCATAGATTCAACACTATGGACTCACTCACTTTTGATACCTCAACATTTTCACACACCTATACCATCATTAATACCATGCCACACGTTTATATAATCACTACGTCCCTCCCTTTCTCTCGTTTCAGGAGAAATTGACTGTAACAGGACAGAAAGACCCAAGTCGGGCAGTGGAGTGTTGGATATACATTCCCACACAAAACTTTCCCCGCTCTGTTCAAAGAACCATCGCATGAGTTGCAGGAGACCAGGACAACTCCTATGGAGATTTGGAAACTTCTACGCCCTACCAAATAAGAAGCAATGTTCAATGAATAGTAATTTTCACGTTGCTCCCACTGTCTGTTCTGGCATCGGGTCTGTCATCCCCAAAACAGCACCTATCTCATTTCACAGACACAGAAATGGACACAGACGTCTTTAAACACTCTGCTATATTAACATACGCTTTAACAGATGAAGGTAGACACACACACACACACACACACATACACACACACACGCATACACATACAAGTACACGTAGTGACACACAGAGATACGTATGTCACGCACAAATTGAAGCAAACACATATAGAAACACACAAGTTGATACACAGACAGACAGCCGTAGACACAAGCACATAGACATATGGACACCCAGACACAGAGAGACACGCTAGAGAGAGACATGTGTGTAGGGCCGTTTTAGATACGGTTTTTGACTAATAAGAACATCAGGGGTTGCGGGGTAAAGGCATGAGAACGATGTTTAGAAATATTAATACATTATTAAATGGCATATCAGACTCGATTGGCCAAATGAACTTCATGATCTTATGGTGTTATGCTATCTGATATCTCTTCTGTAAAGAACAGTCGAGGTTGTGTTTGACACATATTAGATTAGAAAGAGTGAGTGGTAAAGTTAGACATATTTCGTGTAGTGAATGGTTTATGTCTGTTCACAATTCATGTGCCCTTACATTTCAAAATGGATGACGATTGATGTCAGATAGGTATCGTTTTAAAATAAAGGAACAACATTGAAACAAGGATATCCATTTGTCTTTGGTGTTGTATTATCTGTGGTTTCCACATCGTCATGCAACAGTGAAGAGATCTTTATTGAGAAAATTCAAGGTATCCTGGATTGGTATTTGTTAGAGAGGAGAGTCAATGTTTATTGGGAACAGATAAGCAATGGCCACACACAATCGGATTAGCCATGAATATTCTGAATGGTGCCATCGAATGGCTCACTGCTGCCCCAATTCATGCATAATTCGCCCAATCAACTCCTTGAGGCTGCTACAGAGGTAAAGGAACACACCATGCCACCAGTCAGGATCATTACAACGAGACGGGCGGAGACGGGTCTGTCTCTCTAAACTGTTACAGGAAAAGAGAATGAAATAATTTACTTCAATGAGTAAATTATGCAGCACAGAGGAGGCCATGCATACCGCCTGAGCTCCTACACAGGTTCAGCGACGTTGTCCCTCACAGGAAATATGCAGCAGAAATAAATGCTTACTTTCAGATAGCTAAGCTGTAACTAGTAGAGTACATCAGAGATCAGCGTGGGTCAGGTGTTCATGACAACTAGAAGCAGAAGGACGCTATCGGGCCTTCGAGCCTGCTGCGCCATTCAATAAGATCGTGGTTTCTGTTGCATGGAATTGGATCTACTTTCCTGCGGTCTCACAATATCCCTTAATTCATCTGACCATACCCCTTATTGTTAAAAAAAAATAGCTTTGAAAAATACTGAAGACATATTAATTAATTTTGCTCGGCAATGAACTCCATGGATTAACAACCCTCTTGGTGAAGACGTTCCTTATCAATTCATAAAAGACCAATAATCTGTACCAGAGATTTCGATGAAGGGAACTCTATAAATTGAAACTCAGCTCGCTCATGAACCAACATGGTCCTTCAATAAGTCGTCAAATGGATGTAATGAATGCACGATGTGATTTTAGGCCATGGAGTTTAGTGAGCAAGCCTTCAGCAGAAATAACACAGAGTGAGTTATCTAGTGTGATAGGAAACATAAAACTGCAGTAAACAGTGTAAATGGAAGACCTCTGCAGAACTCTTCGAGACAGGTTGTTTTCGTATTCCTGGTACATGAATCATATATAGTTAGCCTGCAGATGCAGCAAGTGATTTGAACAGTCAATGGAATGATGGTGTTTCCCGAAAGAGTGTCACGTTTAATCGTCGGAATGGTTTACTGCATCTTTAAAGGGCATTACTGAGAACACATCTGATACAATGTGCACAGGTAAGATGCCCTAAACTTTGAAAAAAATACATAATTTCTGAATAAAGGATTGTTTTCGAAGGTTTTGAAATATGTTTCCCTTTACTCGTTGAGATTAGATTAGATTAGATTATGTTAGATTACTTACAGTGTGGAAACAGGCCCTGTGGCCCAACAAGTCCACACCGACTCGCCGAAGCGCAACCCACCCTTCCGGAAGGAAGGTCTCATCTTATGAAGAAAGCTCAGTTTACATTATCGATGAGAGATTTTGTTGAAACATACTCGATTTTCAGAAAATTATACCCGTTGGAAACATACTTTCGCTGTTTAAAGCGACTGAAACAAGTGAATGAGTTTAAAGAATAAGATCGATTGATATTAACACAGTTATTATGAAGACATTAACCAATTGTTTAAGAAATGCACACGGATGCAAACATGTTATCAATTTAGAATGCGAGGACATGTTTTGCTGATGAAAGCTACTGTGTCCGACAACAGCAATGATGCACCTGCATACGAACCACAGTAATGTTCCACAGAATGTTCAAGTATACCACATATACACAGTTTGGTATTCAGTTGATATCATTGCATGTTTCAACACAGAGCGGGAGAAGAATATTACCTGCCTGAGAAGCAGCAGCCTATTGCACCATCTGTCTTATTTTGGTCTTACTGACAAAAACGTGTGAGAAGAAAATCTCACAGGCATCTTAACCACTCGTGGAGGATTCCTGATGCAGGAGTCATTAGAATGGCTCGACTGCCTGACGCAAAGGGAATTCAGTGAAATCCACATTTTCTGGGAAGAAATTGTATTACAAGCAGCTTATGCGATCAGAACAACATCAGACACAGAATAATATTTGGGACTGGCTATCACTTTTTCAATTAGTCATAGAGTCATAGACATGTACAGCATGGAAACAGACCCTTCGGTCCAACCCATCCATGCCAACCAGATATCCCAAACGAATCTAGTCCCACCTACCAACACCGGCCCATATCCCTCAAACCTTTCATTTCATATACCCATTCAAATGCCTCTTAAATGTTGCAATTCTACCAGCCTCCTCCACATCCTCCTGCAGCTAATTCCATACACGTACCACCCTCTGCGTGAAAACAATTGCCCCTTAGGTCTCTTTTATATCTTTCCCCTCTCACCCTAAACCTATGCCCTCTAGTTCTGGACTCCCCGACCACAGCGAAAAAATACTTTGTCCCTCATAATTTTGTAAACATCTATAAGGTCACCCCTCAGTCTCGGACGCTCCAGAGAAAACAGCCCCAACCTGTTCAGGCTCACTCTGTACCTCAGATCCTCCAACCCTAGCAATATCCTTGTAAATCTTTTCTGAACCCTTAAGTTTCACAACTTCTTTCCGATAGGCAGGAGACCAAAGTTGCACGCAATATTCCAAAAATGGCCCCACCAATGTCCTGTACATCTGCAACATGACCTCCCAACTCCTATGCTCAATACTCTGACCAATAAAGGGAAGTATACCAAACACCTTCTTCATTATCCTATCTACCTACGACTCCACTTTCAAGGAGGTATGAAGTTGCACTCCAAGCTCTCTTTGTTCAGCAACACTCCCTAGGACGTTACCATTAAGTGTATAAGTCCTGCTAAGATTTACTTTCGCAAAATGCAGCACCTCTCATTTATCTGAATTAAACTCCATCTGCCACTTCTCAGCCCATTGGCCCATATGGTCCAGATCCTGTTGTAATCTGAGATAACGCTCTTCGCTGCCCACTGCACCTCCAATTTTGGTGTCATCTGCAAACTTACTAACTGTACCTCTTATGCTCGCATTCAAATCATTTATGTAAATGACAGAAAGTGGAGGGCCCAGCACCAATACTTGTGGCACTCCACTGGTCACAGGCCTCCAGTCTGAAAAACAACCCTTCACCACCACCCTCTTTCTTCTACCTTTGAGCCAGTTCTGCATTCAAATGGCTATTTGTCACGAGTTCTGCAATTATGCAACGCTCGAAAGCTTTCATTTTTTTTTCTGTTTGCCGTAAGAAATTGCATTTGTGTATGCGTCTGTGTGTGTGCCTCTGTATACGGAGCAGTGTCCCAGTCTGAGACCTATTTCATTGGCAATAATACTGAACTTGTTACCTTTAAAATTCGTTGTAACCAGAGGGGTAGTGGGACTGGAAATGGCATCGGTCACCGTCCAACATTGTTCAGAACATGAATGAAAAATTCTCAAAGGACTGTTCAAGTGGAAATTTTATTCACCAGAAGTTAGTGGTGCCTGGGTGTTTACACTAATTCAAATTTGTCTTTGTTAACCATTTGACAGCCAAGTAAATGAAGGAAAATAGTGAACAGAGAGAAAAGTGCCGTTGAAAACATTGCCATATCAGTCATGATCTTTGTTCCTTGTGGAACAGTAAAGCAGTGTCTAATCGCCCACTCCTGATACTCAATACATGGTCTTTATATTCTATTCATCCTCTCAATCCTCCTGCACATGAGCAGATAGAGCCCAATTGGTCGAAACAGCTCGTCCACAGTATTACAGGGTCTCATGCAGTTCCCAAAGACTTTCACATGCAGTTTGGTGTGGGAGCAAAATGTTATTGGGAAATCAGGTTCGGGTACAAAAGATGGCTGTCGGAGTTTCTCCTCTTTGAAACTTTTGCTTCATTTGTTTGTCGTTTTCGAGACCAAGATTCACTATAAATACAGGCCACATACCTTTCCCAGAAATAGCTCATAAAATCATCTGGTCTCCCTGACTGCAGAATCGAGTAACAGAACGTCCAGGAAAATCACAATCATTCATTTTGCAATTACAGAATATGAAGACATAAGAAATAGGAGTAGGTATTTCGGGCGATCAAGTTTCCTTGCCAATGTGTAAGATCATAGCTGATCTACTGTTGGCATCAAATCCCACTGTAATGCCTAATTCTTCACATCTCACAACTCTCTGATTGTCAAAGATCCATCCGCCTCCTCTTTAATGCTTGCAATGATCTACCTCCACGAATTGTCTAGAAAAGCTAACTCTGGACATTCGCTACCCTGTGTGAGATGAAAACAATCCCTGGACATGCATCATTACCTATTGCTATGAAAAAAAAACAGCTGCACGCAGGAGCTCATATGAAAGTGACTGGCCCTAATATCAAGATAGATTTGATTGAGGATGTCACTAAGGAAGACCAACTGAATTGAATTTAATAGGAACCACGTGTAACATACCCACTGGTTGGGGTCACTGAGTGCACAAATGAAGATGTTTGTGGTTGTTCGAATTCAATCCTCTGAGTCCTATTCTTCTCTGCAGAACAGCCGCAGGTTAGTTCCACGGCACAAACTTCTTCAGCCGCTTCATCTATTTCTTCCCCCATCATGTGGCCAGAATGGAGAAGTCTACCCAATGTTCAGAACAATTTTTCACCCCTTAGTTCCTGAACCAGCCTTTTTCCATGTGGAACAAGATCTGGACAAAGGACAAATTTGTGTTGTTAAAGTGTCAGTAACATTCGTGAAACAGCGCTGCCAGACAGCACACATGTCTACAATGGAAAAAAAAGAGCTCATTCTGCATCTCAAGCTGATTTGCACACGAATGAAGTTCCAGTATTCAGGCCATCAAAACTATTGCAAAAGAAGAAGGACAATCCGTTCAATCTTCCTGCCTGTTGCACAGGAAGAGAAGGAGTCTGGTCAGTACATCGATCTTTTAAGCAGGAACGGGCACAGACCAACAAGGCAGGTAAAATGTTCCATAGGACTAGCACGAGCCTATTCAGCCACAACAGACAGTTATACAGGAACAACAGAATATCACTGATATTCCCTAACGGCAAGCCAATGATGCAGGGACTACACTTATGGACGGCTACATAATGTTACATTTGGCTCCAAGCTGTACATTAACGTAGGGCGAGTTTTCTCAAAGCCTTGGGTTCTCTGTCTTTCAATGGACACAGTGAGTGATGTGGTTGGTAGTGGCGGGACGTTCTCAGAGGCATTTAAACTGTCCATAATCATGCATGCGGTTTAAAAGAAAAACATTCTAATGTATCACTGCGTCAGTGACTGTTCAGAATATAATGAGAATTTGATCAGCACCCTCGTAGTTCAATGCAATTACGTCTTATTCTGTCACAGCGCTACAGATTAATCTTCACCCCGTTCTCATTGCACCATCATCGCACGGATTAGCCTCGTGGCACTCCTTGTCACTCTGTCTGACGTGAGGAAACAATTCCTTATTATGCACAGAAAATCTGTCCACAATAGCCCAAATAATGCCTCAGATTTGATCTCACTAGTTCTTTTTCCTCATTTAGCCGTCTCCGTTTCTTTCTTATGTCATTAAAAAAAAACTATTGCTTCTCTATGCGCTGCGACTGATGTAATTTTTTAAAAATCTTGCATCTGTATACCAGTATTAATAAAGTCAGGACCAGAGGTTCCGATGGGAATGAGCATCACTCTCAGCGAGACAGTCAATGAGAAAGAACTTACCTGGAGAAAGGAATGGCCACCTACGTGAATGGAAATTTGTTGTTGGAATATGGGCAAGTGGCAGAGGAAACGCGCTACCTTAACTTTTCCATGTTTTCTCTCATGGGATATGTGTAGCCCTGGTCAGCCGGCATTTTATGCTGATCTTGAATCGGTGTCATTTTCGGCTGCTCCACAGAAGGGTAAACAGTAAAACGGATTGTTGTGGGTTTGCAGTCACGCAAACACCTGACCAAGGAGGAATGACACATTGCTTTCTCTAAAAAAAACATTCGGCGTGCAGATGCACTTTAAATACCAAATGGAGGAGGTTTAATTTAAATTCCACCAATTTACTTCGTGGGATATCAACAGATTATTACTCTCTGCCTTAAATGGTGTTTGAATGAATTGAACACCATTCATTGGCTTCCCATTTGACTGCATCTGTGGAAATAACTAGTTAACGTCTTAGGTACAAATATTTTGTAGACGGAAGTGTAGTTGGAAGATACTGCACATATTTTTCCCTGAATTTAGCAAGGGTTCAAGTCATATTTTTTCGAGAAGTTGCACTGAGTCTGAAGTGGAGACGGGGATATGATGATTGGAAAGAATTGGTGAGTGGGCAAGACATGTGGAAGTTAATCGGTGCACGAGAATAAGGGTCTTGGGGTTTGAGACTGGTATGATTCTTCGTCATATATTTTAAAGTAACGTGTAAATAATAATAGGAAGTTAAGGTATTTTTGATTGGAACTGTAAACGTTGACTTCCACCTTTCCAACTTTTAAATATCCTGAGCAGCATTTCAATTCAATGCAGTTTAATCGACAGATAGATTGACTTACGAGGAACACCAACTATTGCGAGGATCGGATAGTAAGCACCTTGAATAATGAAAAGGATATCTTCAATCCTAAAAGCAAGTGATATCCAAGGCTGAGAAAGCCAGTAAAGTCCGCCGAAAAAACTCTTGTTCATTGTTGTAACATTCCAGTCTACTGTTCTCAAATTCTGATCCATTGTTAGTACATAGAGCCTATTGCTGTCAGATTCTGATCTATTGTGAGAACATTCCAATCACTTAATCTCCGACTCTGATTGCTCCTCCCCTCTTTCTGGACTTGCTGATCCCTGTTCGTGCTGTTCCCCTTCACATTAAGTGGAAGTACATTGACAGGAATCTCTTATTCATAGAAGAGTCCAAATCTCGAGTGACACATTTAGGATCCACTGGGACTGACGAAAATCACAGTCACTGAACAAATCTCTCCAATTCGCCCCTTTCAGTTCAATGTTTAATTAACATTAAGAGTCATTTAAAATTTACACATTCCAGATTGGATATATGAGGGTGACTGATGGAAGGAATGTTGAAGAAGTTGAATCGATTGTGTATAACCATTCAATCTGGCTTGGGCATGCAGATAATGCCTGAGAAATGTCGGAATATAAATATATTTCTGTTCATAAATGTAAACATTCATTCTGGAACTATCGATCAGTCATGACAATATCAATGATACATTGAAAAAACGTTTTATACTCCATGATCCGCGATAAACACAATTCAGGTTTTTATTCCAGGATGAGAGAGAGCAGACGAGGTCCATGCAGCTGATGTTATCGATATCAATGAACTGTGATGAAAAATCATTTACTGGGCTTCAATTAAATAGTGATTATGACACTGGAAACGATATAGAAGACAGAGAGAATTAGAGGACATGGCTTTTCAGGCCGGTGGCAAGTACAATAGTATTCTCCAATCATCATTACAGTAAAGTTACTTTTCAAAACTTATATACAAAGAGCAGATTCAAGGATACATCTACAATGAGGAATGAGGAGAAACAATATTAATGAAATACGTTTATTCAGCTCGAAATGCAGGGACAAAATGATTTCCTCCACATACTAACATACAGAAAGTACGAATAGATAATTTTAGTAAAATTCACGCATAATATTGAGCTGTATAAATTAAAAATTTAGATTTCAAAACCCAGGGAGTGGTGTGCAAATTTTAACAAGAATTTTTTTGTACACAGATGAGATACTGATTTGCCCTCTGTCAGTGACCCTCCTTACTGAGATTCTCGACTCAAGTCTGTCACACAGTGTGAATGTTATCAGTTTTGCTGCTGTTAGACCAATTTAAATGAATCCATCTTACTGATGTCACTGAGCACATCAGTAGCCAAGAGTCACTAACGGAGACGATCGGTTAATACGCACAGAACAAGTTACAAAGGCGTGTCTCAAAGCTGTTTAAAACCCCCTGTCCAACATGGAGTTCCACACTGGAACTGAAAGAACGCACGTGTCACATTTTGTTTTTATTGTTTCAGAGCTTTTTTAATGGTGGAGCGCAATGTTCCAGTGGAGTAACATTGAAGGCCAGGGAAAGATGCAGGACAGTTTTTCACCAACAAACTGGGCAATTACTTAATGGAAAACAAGTTGTACAATATGCGAGTAGAGAGGAATAGGACGAGCTGGAGCAGTCAGACATCGGCGGGTCAAATCATAAGAACGAGAACATAAATGAAGGCATTGCCAGATCAGCCGAAGTGGTTAGTTCTATTACATTGTCAATCCCTCTAACAGAACTAGACCAGACACCATAAAGCCAGATGAGATATGTGTTCAACATGGTCCACTGTGCACAACATGCTCGTGTACAGCTCAATACAATCATGCAATCTGTGCAGAATGGAACACTGTGCAGACCTTTCAAGTGCATTGGAACACATACTGATACTATGTAACTGTCCAGCAGCGGGGAGCACCAAGACATCACTTGGCTGGTGGTGAGCAGGGCTCTACCTATGAGATTTTTCATAAATGCCCGGTGAGTCTGCCCCACTGCACACTGGCCACGAACCAGCTGCAAGCGGGTAGAAACTGTCAGGTTTCTCTGTCTGAAATCTGACTCTGCAAATGAAGTCATTCAAATGACGTTACCCTTTTTTTGTGGAGGTTTGTCACAAGGAATTCTGTGACACTGGACTGCGTGTTTCATTTATTGCACGGATGCACACCGAGACAAACATCAACTGCACATGAAGGACAATGAATCTGGTGAAAGACAGTCTTTGGTCTGCACAAAACTTGTTTTTTTTTTCCAGAAATAGGAATTTACCAAGTCCAAGTATTGCTGAATGGCTCATTCCAAGGTTCAGGACTACATCCTGAGGGAAACACTAAAGCTTGGGACAGTTGCTACCATGGTCCAGTTGGACCGACAACAGTCCAAAGACTTTTGGCCGAAGCTAAATGGGATTGCGATACTTTTCAGACGCCCCAATTATCTCAAGGCCCGTAAATATAGTCCTGTATGCGCCAGAGATGGCCTTGGCTTTTTTTGGATACCGGCAAACTGCAAAGTGTGTTTCGTTCCTTGGTATGCTACAAGACAGAACCAAAACAGTTAATATAAAAAAACCTCTCTGAATAGCACAGTAATGCATTGATCTCTAACACCAGACTAGATATTCTTTAACCTCGGATCCTTCAGTCTTTGATTGGAGAGAGTTCGATACATCTTCGTTCCGTCTATAAATCCGTGCTGTCCCTGGGCTGATCGTGTTTGATGGGAACAGTGTCGAGAATGGTTCAAGTTCCATATGATTCCATGCGGTGCCTCTCCTGGGAGTGTTTGAGGGGGACAGTTTGGGGAAAAAATTACTTTATCTGTAACCCCGTGCTGTTCCTGGCCGAGGAGTGTTTGAAGGCACAGTGTGGGGAGTGACTCCATCAATATCGAACCCGAGCTGACCGTGTTTTTTTTTTTATTATTTGACAAGGACCAGTTCAGGTGAAGTTTTATTTGGTAACTAAGCCCATCTGTCTGTATCATGGCCATGTTTGATCGCAAAAGTGTAGACGTAGGTTTTAAACTGTATCTGACCAGTTATTATGCCTTTACGTCTGCGGTTCTATGGACACGGTGGGTTGTGAATTTTCTGAATATGCAACCCCATGTGAAAATGGCTGGACATTTGATAAATTCTGTTTTAAACGACTTATCATCCGGGATATGTTTCTTCGGGACTGTGGGGGAGTGGTTTAATCAATATCAGATTCCATACTGAAAATGGACTTTCTATTTGGCATGTGCCTCTGTAGGAGGATCTTTACTCTGTGTGTAACTTTCCAGTAGTACTGGTCTTGGAACGTTTGATGGGGACTGTCCAGTGCGGTCTTCTAGCATCGGTGAAGCAAAAGCGGAATTAAGGTTCTGGAGAAGGGTCAGTGGACTCAAAACATTAACTCTAAGTTTTGCCCACACATCCTGCCAGATATGCTAAAGTTTCCAGCAATCTCTACTTTTGTGTCGGAGTTCCTGCATCCGCAGTTCTTTCCGTTTTCATCAATCTTTAAGTTTACTTCCAGTTCGAAATAGTAGAGGAGGCAGGATATTATATCTAATTCATTGATGTCTCTAACATGGGGGCAACATGAAAGGGTTTTTTTATCTTTTCACTTTAAAGGAGTACAGTGAGAGATCGTCTTTGTAGGCCCTGTGCTATACCTGTACTGGGAATGTGTGTTGGAGACAGTTTATGGTGTGATATATTGAGCATCTAACTTCATGTTGGACATGGCCTAGGAAGTTGAAAGGGGTATTGCAGAGAGAGCTTTTTGCTGTGTCTGAACACATTGAATACATGTTCTGCGGTGGTTGATAGTCTCAATAATAAGGGAGAATTATTTTATCTTTAGTTTTGGATTCGATTCCCTACAGAGTGAAAACAGTCCTTTCGAACCAACAAGTCCACACCGACCTCTGAAGAGCAACTGAACCTGACCCATTTCCCTCTAACTAATGCACTTAACGCTGTGGGAAATTTAGCATGATCAATTCACCTGATCTGTACACCTTTGGATTATGGGAGCACCCAGTGGAAACGCACACAGATTCGGGAAGAATGTGCAAAATGCACACAGACAGTCGACCGAGGCAGGAATCGAACCCGAGTCCCTGGTGCAGTGAAGCAATAGTGCTCACCCCTGAGCCACAGAAAAAGTAATTTGGAAAAGAAAGGGATTCACTCTAGATCTAATCGTATGCTATCCCTGAATCTGACCTGTCAGTGCTTGATATACAACAGTGTAGTTTCAATTTCAAATTGTATCTAATCCTTTCGCTACCTGTCTGGAGACTGTTTCATGTCGGCAATGCAAAGTGAGGTTTATTCCATATTCAACCCATGGTATAACTGTCGTTCAGTGTTTGATGAGTACATTGCAATAGCGAGTTTTAATCTGTGTCTGATGTTGGAATTAACATAGACTGGGATTCATGATGTAGGACAGTTTTGATAGTGCTTTAATTAGTATCTTATCCCGTGCTGCACCTGTCCTGGTAGTGTTTGATGCAGACAGTGTCTGCCTGAAATACTCAGCAACTCACCCCATGCTGAATGTGACCTGGAAATTCAAAAGTACTGGTGTAGTGAAATCTTCCCTCTCTATCTAACCCCATGCTGTACCCTGTCCTTCTGTGATTGATGGGAACAATGCGGAGAATCATGTAATTCATACCTAACCCCATGCTAAAATTGATCTGGAAATCTTGGACATGGATCACAGAAAATTATAGCACAGAAGAAGCCCTTCGGCCTACAATGTTTTCCCGAGGATTATTGCTAATCGTAAATAAAATAACCTACCTAACGCACCCCTCAATTCACTGCTGTCCATGTGTATGTGCAGCAGTCCCTTAAATGCCCCTAATGACTATGCTTCCACCACCGCTGGCACCGCATTCCATACATTCAAAACTCACGGTAAAATAAACCTACCTGTGATGTCTCCTCTATACATTCCCCCTAATATCCTTCATAACTCCAATTGACTGAACTTCAGCAGCAGAAATGTTCACTGTCTACAAGGCGTTCTACAGAAGTTTTTTCATGTCTCCTTCCCGGGCACCTTGTAAAATCATGGCAATCTAGAAAGACCAGGGAAGCAGATGCATGGGAATACCAGTATCATCAAGTTCTTTTGCAAACCACTCATCGTCGTTATTTGGAAATATGTCTCCGTTTGTTCGGTATCATTGTTTCAAGATACTCTCGTCGTAAAAAGGTCCTATAGAAAATGAAAAACAACAGTTCATGAAGACAACTCGCCAACACTTTCACAATGGAAACGCCGACATGTGCAAGGAATACTTGTCAATTTGGCGGTTTCGACACCACAGGAATGAATTGAGTTTAAAAATACTGTTCAAACATGACCACTGCTGGATGCTGTGTTTGGGTTTTGTGAGTGTAGTCTGGTGGGGTTCAGTTAAGACTGTATTTGTTATGCGCAGGTGGAGGGATATTACGTTTGAAACTATATATCTATCTTTCAGAAGCATGTCCTCCATTGATATTATCCCCATGGACACTGATATTCACGTGCCTCACGATTCACTTGCGAGATAGACGCAATAAAAATGTCCTCGTATCGAGACTGTCCAGCATTTAGACACTGTTACTTTATTGTCATGAAAATGCATGCATATTAATATTAGTATGCAAGACGAAGAGAATTAATTGACCATTTTTAATGACAGTGCACTTAATAATTTGATCTTGGATGCTTTATCAGGAACATTGTTTCAAAGAATCTTCTTGTGATTTGTGCACTGTATTCATCATATTCTAGTGATGAAATTGAACAAAATTAATGGTTGGATATTTCCTAATTGAGCAATAAAATAGTGGCTATTATCAAATGATTTATGACGCCCAGGAATGGAACTTTGTTTTTAATAGTCAGAGCAATGTTGAGACTATTTACAATGAAGTTTCTGTCTCGAGACACACACAAAGAGGATGGGCTGGGATTATAGAACATAGAACATTACAGCGCAGTACTGGTCGTTCGGCCCTCGATGTTCCGCCGACCTGTCATACCAATCTGAAGCCCATCTAATCTACACTATTTCATATTCGGGCATATGCTTGTTCAATGACGACTTAAATGCACTTAAAGTTGTCAAATCTACTACCGTTGCAGGCAAGGTTGTCATCAATGTAGATTCCCTTTACTTTTGGCAATTACCTTATGGAGCAGACCTACGCTGAAAATGTTTAATGTGGGATTCATTGTTAGACTCCAAGTGCTGCGGGAGTCAATCGCCTTTGTAAAGCCTTCATTCAGGAATGATTCCAAGCTGCAGAATTTCAAAGCCCGTATTACACACCAGAAGTCATCATCAGAGACAATCTTGCGAGGAATTTTTGTCAGCAGGTCATTTGTATGAATTTCAAATTGTGTTTGGACTCGCACTGAGCCCGCTGCTCGTCCATTGACCGGTCTACCCATACATTGTATTGTTCCTCGGGGACATCTTGAACTGGTATTGTTGCAAACAATTGGGTGAATAATTGTCCAGGTTAGGTTTAGAAGCTCCCTGGACAGATTATAGACGTGGTCAGTATTTTGGAGGTAGTGGAGAAACTCAAAGGCACTGTGTTTATATTCAAGCTTTTCTGAAGCCATTTTTGTCAGGTTTGATGACGGCAAGATGTTGTGTTCACTGATCTGAATATAAAATCAGATGTTTACTACAGTCACTAAATTGTGCAATAAGTAGATGGTACTCTGGTAATTTAAATATTGTTCATTTCCATTATCCTCAAACTAAAACAATGACGTTGGCTTATTTTTACGCGCCTCAGAAGAAAAGTTATGATGACTCTTCATTGTAGAACATATAAAATTGGGCTGAAATACATTTCTCACAGAGTAGTCAAGCCAAAGTTGGACGTTTACTGTAACGTAGTATTCTGTCAGCATGATTGTGTCCCAACAGCATCATCATCATAGAGTATCAAAGGTGTACAGCATGGAAATAAACCCATCAGCTCACATGTCCATTTTTCACAATTAAACTAGATCTCCATGCTTGCGTTTATTTTCCACACTTCTCCTTAAGTATTCCACTCATGGACGTGACTGAATGGTTTATAAACGACAACATTGTCCTCGTTTCCACCACTACCTCTGGCAATATCTTACATAATCTCCACTGTCTGGGAGAAAAATAATGTCGCTGTGAACTCTTTTGCATTTTTCCCTCTCGCTTGAAAGTACACTCTCTAGTTTTAGATTCCCATACCACAGAGAAAAACCGCTTTCCATCTAAATTATATTTGCTTGTCATGATTTTATAGATGTATAAAACGTCACCACTCAGTCTTATATGCTCCAGGGGGATAAAAACCAGCTTATGCAAACTCTTCTGAAAACAGAAAACGTTCAATCCAGGTGGAATCTTATTACATCTTTCATGAATTAGTTCTAGTTTCCTCATATCATTTCTATACTGGATTGCACACAGAATTCGAAATTTGGGTCTTTCAACTCTTAAACTCAATGCTATGCCCAATGAAATATAGCATAACGGAAGACTTTTCAAGAGTCTGCCTGCATGTGGTTCTACGTTTAAGGAAATATGTGGCTGCAACCCGAGGTCTTTTTGTTCTGTAACACTCCCTAATGCCTTATCATTTCCTGTATTCATACTACCCTGATTTAACCTACCAGATTGCAGCACCTTGCATAAACCTAAACTAATCTTCATCTGCAATTCTTCAACAGGCTAGTCAAGGTGAGCAAGATTTCGCAGCCATCCCATGTAATCTTTTTTACTGTTCATTATAATGCCACTCTTAGTATTATCCGAAAGCTAACTCACCATAGTTCCTGAAATCTCATTCAAATCATTCATATAAATGACGAGCAGCATTGGATACAGCAACAATCCCATGGCACGCCACTTGCCACGGGTCTCCTGCCTGAAAAACAACCCTCGACGAACATCTTCCGTCTTCTCATGTCAAGCCAATTTTGTATTCACTGGGTGAGCTGTCCGTGGATTCCACGAGATGTAATCTACTCAACAACCTACCAATTTGTCAAAGTTTTTGCTCGAGTCCGCATACACACTGCCCTCATCTACGTTGTTGGTCACCCCTTTAAAAACCTCAACCAAATTCGTGAGACATAATTTCCCACCGACAAATCTATGCTGACCAGCCCAAATGAGTCCTTGCCTCTCCAAATGCACGTAGCTCCTGTTTCTCAGAATTCCATCGAACAACTTACCCAACATAAATGTTACACTCACCAGTCTGTAGTTCCGAGACAGTTTCCTGCAGCCTTTCTTAAATAATGGCACAACATTAGCCAAAGACCAGTCTTCAGTCACTTCACCAGTATCTCAAGTCATTAGGTTAAAATGGGCAGGATACCTGCCACTAAATATTCTGTAGCATATCACCAAATTCAATATTTCATTTTAATATAGCATGGAGTGTGAAAAGGCCCGAGAATGTACTCTTGTTGGGTAGCTTCATCACCAAGACAGACTCCATAACACCAACAGACATCAATGAGATCTACCAATTGACGATGAAGTGTCCATGAGGATCAGTCGAACATTAGCAGCAGCAGAATCAGACTTTGCACAATCAGCAATCTCACTCTCCGTGAATCTCCCAATATAGTCATTAGAAACTCAGAGACTTATCCTGTTCAATGAACAGTGCAGAAGGACATGCCCAGGAGCAGCGCAAGCCAGAGCTAGATTATGAGTTGACAGGAGTATTTCATGGCAAAACGATATACGTTGCACGTGATGGACAAAATCAACCCTCAAATCATTGGTCAGATCTATCCCTCCGGTCCTGTCACATTTAGTTGGACATTTTGCTGGACAATGAAACAGAGCTATTCGAGGAGGAGGCTGCTCCCCAACAAATGAATCCTCAGTTATGTGAGATCCATGCACATCATGGAAAATCAAATAAAGCTGGAACATTTGTAACAATCCTCATCTAGAAGTGCCACTGTGATTATGTATTTCAAACTCTTCAAGTTATTCACAGTTTCACAATGGCTAATGTTCAGACAATTTAATTAACTCTGCACGATATAAGTGAAAGACCGGAGGTGTTGAAAGCAGCGTATGCTGTCGACTCTGACAACATTGAACTGCAAAAATTGTCCAAAGTTGCATGACACCCGTTGAAAGTCGCCAGGTGACCAAACAAATGAGAACTGTTCCGAATGTGTGTGATGTCATCTAAACCTAGTGCACGATATTCAGGTTTCGTCTGACTTCTGATCTTTCCACTCCAGTGCAACATCTCCGCATTCAGGAATTGTGGCACACTTCGCCAAGCTATTCAAATACACCAAGAATAATGACATCTACCAACAATGTGGTTAATTGTCTATGAATTTCCTGTGAACAGAAAGCAGGACAATTTCATTGCAGAAAGTCATTGTCTGGTCTGTGTAGACTCTACTATGTAAACGCTAAGGAAGCTGTCAACGATATTATGATCAATCAGCAACAACCTGTTCAGTGACGTTTAGCTGGTCTTCCGTCAGGATTACTGAGCTCCAGATCTCATTACAAGATTTGCTCTAAAGTGTTGAACTCGAGAAGAGTAATTCCTGCATTGAGAGTCAGTACTCCTACTATCACGGCACCATTTGACAGAGTGTGACAATAGGACCCAAACGAGATTATTGTTAATCAAAATCTGAGGGAAACGCTCTGCTGGTTGGAGTAATCACTTGTGAAAACAGGTAGTTGCTAGTGCCAGTAATTCAAAGTCCACAACATCTCTACAGGCATTCCTCGAGAGAGAGAGAGAGAGAGAGAGAGAGAGAGTCCGCAGCTGAACGAACTTCAGATTCTTCAATGATCTTCCCTCCATCCTAAGTTCGGGATGTGTTCACTAATTTTATCCTTCCGCAGATACTGAAGTAGTCAATTTTCAAATGCAGCAGGATATGGAAAATATTCAGTCGACAAGTGCCAAGTATTATTCGTACAATACAAATACAGGCAAGTATAACAATACAGAATAAGACCATCCATCTTAGATGTTCATAAAATAACCATCATGGAGTTCCTAAAATAAAACATGTTTAAGAGCATCCCAGTGCTAACATCGCCCATACATTGAACTGGACTTGTCACATAAAGAAAAAAATACTCTCACTTTAAGAGTAGGTTAGAGGCTTGGAATTCTGCAGAGATAAACTCACCTCCCGAATCCCCAAAACGCATCTATCATCTGTGAGAATGGACTACTGTACGTTCAGAATGACAAAAAAAAAACTCTCGATTGCTATCATATCCACACACATCCGTCCCTCGCCCGACCACCATGAAGGATCAGTAGTAGCTTGTACAAGATGAAGAAGATGAGAGGAACGTGTTTTGTGTTTTGTTGGTACGGGGAGATTTAACAGGATGTTGCCTGGGCTGGAGAGTAACAGTTATGAAAACAGACTTGAGAGATTGGGTACGCTTTCCTCAAGGCAGAGGAAATTGGACGGGAACATGAAAGAGATGTATAAAATTCTGAGATTTAAGACGTATATATTGAAAGAAAGCTTTCCACTGGATTCAGGGATCAGTGACATGGAGTATAAATCTCACATCAGGGCACAAGCCATAGAGGATCTTTGAGGAAAAGCCTTGTCATGATGTTGGATGTGGGAATATGTAACTTACTGACTGTAAAGCTGACTGGACATTTTTTGTCTTATTGTCTGAGAGGGACTTGATAAGAGGAAGTTCATTACTCTCTAAGTTATGCATTGCTGTCACTCAATGTCTGCCAGTTCGCTGCGTCTTCTGTGCGTCTAGCATATGAAAAGCTGTCGTTGAATGTTCTCTTGGCAGGTTGGCTGATTTGTTACATAGAGTGATGCCAAGCAGATCGAGAAGGACCAGGCTCCATGGAGTTATAAAGCGAGTTGTATTAAATGGGAGACATGGATTTGGAAGGCGACAATTTAGAAGCAAATTAATTAAGGCCAAGTGAAACAAGGAGCAAAATTCGTTCAGCCGAATTCTCTTGAGGTTGTCATACGGGAAAAGGAAGCCCTTGCGTCCACCGTTCGCCCATCTTGCCGATTGCAGTGGGACCGGCGGTTTTTCAGACCCTTGCTCTCTCGAAGAAAGTTTTTTATATATATATAAACGATTTGAACGAAAAAAGCGGAAATAGTTAGCAGGTTGGCGGACAACTCAAAAATAGCTGGCATTTTGGACACGAAGAAGTTTACTCAGGTTATGAAAGGATCATGATCAATTCGTTTATTGCTCCGAGGAGTAGCAGATGGAGTTTAATTTGAACAATTGCGAGATATTGCGTTTTGTAAAACAACAAGGTAGGACATATATATTAATAGTAGTGCCCTGAGTGCTGTTGAGTAACAATGAGAAGTCTGGTTCAATTACATCAATCTTTAAAATTTGTGTCAAGTATACAAGCATTATTCAGAAATTATTTAGCATGCTAGTATTCACTGTTCAGTCCTCTGAGTACAGGAAATGGAAATCATGTTGAGGCTGCACTGGGCGTTGTGATGTGCCTTATTGACCATGTCTGGAATTCTGGTCGCACTACATTTGCAAGGATATTATTACATTGGATAGGATTGTGAACTGAATCACTGAGATGTTGCGGGGACTGGAGTGTGTTAGTTACAAAATGTAGGCTGGAGTGCTTGGGACTCATTTCACTGTGTAGTGGGAAGTTGATGGATGACTTTGTAGAGGGTTATAAAATCATGACAGATATGAACCATATGAATAGCCGATTAATTTCTGGAAATTCAACAGTAGATTGCACATTTTTACGTTGCGAGGATAAATTTTTGGGGCAATGTTTTTACACAGAGAGTGGTTTGCATGTGGAACGAAATACCAGAATAATTACTGGATGTAACTGATGATGCAGCATTTAAAAACATTTGGCTAATGGCACAAACAAACAATATTTGAAAGGAACTAAAACAGATATTGTTGTAAAAGCAGTATCTCTGTAAATAAATCAGTTAATGTTTCGCACAGAGTGAGCCTTCGTCCGAGAGTGAGACAGACAGAAGGAAACGGATGAAGCGAAGAAATAAAGGGCAATAAGACTGTTTTAATATGATGCAGTAAAGATCGAACGAGGTCAATCTATGCAAGGTAGGGTAAGGAAGAGAGGAACAAAAGCAAAGAGAGAAAAAGGTTGCTTGTGAAATGACGAGACACAGACAGCATACACTCAGAAAAATTAGGCAGATGGACAGAGAGAGAGACACATAGAGACAGAGACAGATAGAGAGAGAGCCAGACAGTCGGCGAGAGAGAGACAAACGAGCACAGGGGGAGATGGGGACAGGTAGAGAGAGAGAAAGGCAGAGAAAGACAAACAGATAGGGTGATATGCCGAGAGAAACAGACAAACATAGAGAGACAGAAACACATAGAGCGAGACAGATAGAGATATAAATATACAAAAAGGGTGAAGGACATTCAGAGATAGATTAATTCAGAAAAAGAGGCAAACACAGAGAGAGAGAGAGAGAGAGAGAGAGATTGATAAAACGGGACACAGACAGTCAAACGGATACAGAAAAAGACAGAGATGACAGCAGATAAGCATAGCAACAAAAGAGGGAAAGCGTTGGTCTCAGCTTAAGAGACATAATTTCCCTCGTGCAAGTCAGTTATCTTTGATTTCCTGTCCACGTTCAGAAGCATTCTGTGTGGCAAAATGTCTTCCAGAATGGGGGAAAATAGAGACTGAGGTAAATTCTGTCGGGTATATAGGGCAGATGAGGCAGAATAGAGTGCAAATTCCTATCCATTATCCATTGATTCACTGAGTTGTCACCATCTCACGAAGAGGAGAACTGAAGGGGAAGTGTGAGGTTAAAGAGGGAGCATTTCGTGTCGTCCAGATGTTTTAGGAAATGGTACAATTCTTTGTTTATCAACGACGTCGTCCTTCATGCAACGTGGAGGCAGGAGCTAAGAAAGTCAATTGATCAACTTCCTCTTTGGAACATAGCCCTGGCACTTGTAACAGTTCAATGTGCTTGGGGTGTTGCGCTGGTGGGGATCGTGGAATCCGATTTCTGAAGTTCCAAAAGCCAGAACAAAGCTACAGGCTTCATACAGGGCACACAATTGACTAGTAATATCGGCAGGGACCCCTCCGTCACGGCAGTCCACTACTCCTCAGTCTCTACATCCTTATCCCCTTAAATCACCTCACCCTACTTCCTTCTGTCACGACATGCTACTACATTCCAGTCATTACAGCCCAATTCCTTCAGTCACTGCATTCCACTTCCTCAGTATCTACATCCTACACCACATTGGGAATTACACCCCATTCTCCTCATACACGATATCCCACTCACCTCGGTCACTGTATTCCAATCCCCAATCCGTAATTGCATCCTACTGCCCTGAGTCTGTACCTCAGACACTCTAAAATCAGGACATTCAATTTCAATCCATCACTACATATCACTCTCCCTCAATCATAATTTCCCACTCCCCTGAGTCACTGCATGCTAGTCGTTATCATGCACTAATTCACACCATCATCAGTCTTTATCTCAGATGCTCCTTCCTGACTCCATTCCACTCCCCTAAATTGATACATCTCACTCCCTTTCAGTTACTGTATCCTAGTGGCACTTTAATATTAGATCTCATTTCCCTCATTTACAATATCCAACACTGCTTAATTTAGTACATCCCATTTCCCTCAGTCGTTTCTCTCAGTCCCCCGCTGTCAATGAATCTCACTCCCCTCAGTTCAACAATTCCCTCTTCAATGTCAGGACAGTATCTAGTGAGCTGGTTCAAGACCAGGGACAATACGGCGGGAGCGAACCATACCGTCGAATGTCAATGCTGCTGACTTGATTCAGGAAGCAACAATTCTGCAACGTTCATGCAAATTAAGGCTTTGGAACGAAAAATGAATCATAAAAAAAAACGTTCCTTGTCTTTTGGTATGCAGATCGGGTTTAGTTGTTTGTCGTGAATTCTAACTGAGCATGACAATTAGGCTGAGAGAGTTTGGAAATGGAAAAAGATTTTCACTGACTGAACACTGTTTTCTGAAACGAGCAGTGACTGATTTAGACGAAAAAGCTCGGCCAGCCCAAAGTTAGTAATTCACGGGTTGTTGTATCACGAAATAGTCATAGGTGGAATTAACCTGGGAGGCAAAAGATGAAGCTGAGTCCTCCTTCATTCAGATTGACACGGGTTTATCACCGTATTAAAAAATGGGGAAAAGGAAGGGTTATTTTTGTTTTGCCAGACTACGTGGATAGAAAACAATGTTCTGTTCATGTGGTATCAGACACAAGGTATTTCAAACAACACATTCCGCAATATGTGCAAATAAGAGAGAGGTGGAAACGAGATTGGTCGCGTGATTGTGTGCTCACAAATCTCAGAAATGCAAAACTTCTGAATGGATGGCAACGTCCATTTGACTTCTCTGATTGGCATGCACTGGGTTTCACGATGAATCGGATGGTGCTGGGTGGTGATTCTGAAGCAAAGGTACCAGTAATTGATCAGGAAAAATATGCTATAGAAGTATTAGACTATTGGTTAACACTGGGTCAGTCAGGATAGAAGGGATGCATCGAAGTGCATTGGCTGACCAAATTGACGTTTTAATATAAATTCCATGTTTTTCTGTATTAATATGTGAGATCTGGGCGTCGCTGGCTGGTCAGAATTGATAGATCATCCCTATTGGCCCTTGACAAAGTGGTGTTGAGCTACCTCCTTGAATCGCTGCAGTCCACTTGCTGTGGTCTAACCGTCAACGCTGATACGGAGGGACTTAAAATATTTCGTCCCAACGCCTGTGAAGGAACGGCTGAATATTTCCAAGTCAATGTGGTGAGTGCCTTGGAGGGGAACATTAAGGTTATGATGCTCCCAAGTACTTGCTGCCTTTGTCCTTCTAAGTGAAAGCGGTCGTTTGTTTAAAATCTGCTGCCGCAGAATCTTTGATGAATTTCTGGAGAACATCTTGTAGATATAATTCACTGCTGCTATTGAGCGTCGGTCATGAAGTGATTGAATGTTTCTAGATGTCCTGTCAATCAAGCGGTTTGCTTTTACCTGGATGGTGTCAAGTTTCTTGAGTGTTGTTGCAGCTGCACACATTCAGGCACGTAAGGAGTATTCACCACCCCCCTGACTTGTGCTTTGAAGATGGTGACTAGACTTTGGAGTGTCAGGATGTGAGATAATGGTTGGAATATCCTTCGTCTCTGACCTGTTCCTGTTGTCATTGTGTTTATGTGGTGAGTTCAGTTGAGTGTCTGTTAAGTACTTTGACAGTGGGGATTGAGTCTTAGTAACACCGTTGAACGTCAAGGGGCAGCGGTAAGAGAATCTCTTATTGATGATAGTCATTGTCTGGCATTTGTGTGGGGCAAATGTTAATTTCCACTTCGCTTCCCGAGTCTAGAAATTGTCCCGACCTTGTTACAGTTGAGCAAAGACAGGTTCAATGTCTGATGAGTCGCCAATTATGTTGAAAACTGCAATTATTGGCGAACATCCCCTCTTCTGAAATTATGACAGAGGGAAGGTCATTTATGAAGCAGCTGAGGATTGTTGAGCCTCAGACGCCACCCTGAGGGACTCCTGCACAGATCTCCTGACACTGGGATGACTGCCCCTCTACAGCTACTACCATCTTCATTTGTGCAGGTATAACTCTAACCCCCGATCCCCATTGATACCGGTTTTGCCAGGGCTCCTTAATGCCACAGTCGGTCAAAAGCGGCCTTGATGTCATGGGCTGTAAATCTCATCTCACATCTGGAATTCAGCTCTTTTGTCTATGTTTGAATCAACGCTGTAATGAAATCAGGAGCTGAGTGACGCGAGCGAAACACAAACTAGGCATCACTGAGCAGGTTATTGCTGAACAGATGCTGCTTGATAACACTGTTGATGATGCCTTCCATTTCTGTACTGACGAACCTGACATCCCTGTTTCATATGATCCTGCCCTACTAGTTGCCTACTAATCGCAGTGTTCTGAAAGCATGTCCTTTCAAATGAATCTGTTTCACTCTAACCTGGCATTTTTTTTTAACTTTGACACTGAAAGAGACACCTACTCTGAGACTCTTACAGACTCAGGCACGAATCCACACATTGTCATTAGAGAACTGGAACGACCTGAAAAAGGCACACGTATACAGCCACTGACAGGAATTGTTTTTCTGACACTGATGTGAAAACAGACACTCATCAATAGACAGCTTGGCACTGACAGAGACGCTGATACTGATGCGGACACTGACATAAATGTGGAACCTGACACAGAGAGAGTGACTCTGACGCTGATACTGACATTGATGCGAAGAGACCGAAGGACACGAACAACGACACTAACAATAATTGAGACAATATAACTAAAGCAGACGCTGCTTCTGATACATATCCTGCTTCTCATAGCGGTAATGTGTTCAGCATAGACACTAATATTAATACAGACAGTATCGCTAACAGAGACATTGACAGTAACACTAACAGTGATACGCACAGTAATAGAGATAGTTTTAGTAGTAGAAACTCCGACACTTAAGGAAACTCTGACACAAGTAGAAACACTCAATCGTAGAGACGCTGATGATAACAGTGACACTATTAGAGATTCGGAGAGAAATATATTTCTGACCCTGTGTCGATACTTCGAAGTACAGAGAATTTGTAGTCAGCAGAAACATTGACCTTAATAAAGTCTCCGACACGGATGGAGACTCTGATTCTAACTGAGCAATGGACATTACCAGATTCTAGCAATAATAGAGGGACTGAAGGGAATGGAAATTCTGACAGCACTTTCACGGAGAATCTGTCACGGATAGACACCCACTGAATCAGGCGCTGGCACATAATAAATAATCCATCATTAATACAGGTCCTGACTCTATGGATAGACTGACGTTAATAGAGACGCTGTCCTAATAGAGACTCTGATTCCAATGGAGACGCTGATACTAATTGAGACATTGACATGAACATAATTCTGGAATCAATAGGCTGTCTGAGAGTAATATGGATTCTGACAGCAATGGAGACTCTTTCCCTGAGAGACACACTGACAATCAATAAAACAATGACACAAAAATACTCTCTTTCTTACAGACACTGACACCAACAGATGTATTGATTTAAGTAGATGCATCGGCACCGGTTGAGTTTCTCAGACGAATTGAGACTGACAATATTAGAGACACTGACATTGATAGAGAACTAAACATCAATTCACTGACAGTGAGAGAGAATTCTGACACAAATAGAGGTTCTGACTTGATTAGGGATGCTGGCACATAATGTACAATTTGACAATTATTTCATTAAACCGTTGACAAGAAGAAAAGCTCTGATGCTACTAGAATTACTGGATACTTAAAGAGACATTTTAGAATTCATGTAGATGACATTAAATTCTAAGTGAGAGAACTGGGGCAGGATAATAAGAAATGGGAGAATTGATACAGTTCCAGAATTTGTGCAGCATTGGTATATGAGAGAATTGATGCAGGGCATCAAAGCCATAAAAGGAGTGATAGTGATAACCAGCACTGGTCCACACACTGCAGTCTAACTTGTCCATACTTAATTTTAAGAATTCTGGCAGCCCACGACTAAACTGGAGATTTATTGCAATGAACTAATAAATGGAGGAATTAGCCAAGGTCTTATCCTAATAGCTGAATTTGCAGCGGAGCACTACTAAAGGGAGCATTGTTACAGAGCAACAGTATTTGGGAGATTTGGGGCAGGACAACAATGAGTGGGAGAGTTAGAGCAGGACACCTGTAAATGGGAGAATTGGGCGAGGGCACCCGTCAATTCTCAGACAATCCGGTTGCATGTCATTGATTCATTTCATTGAATTCAAAACGTTAATCTTAACCAGAGCCGAGAATTAGCATGGTGCGAATATCAGCACGTACCAGCTCGCCAATACAGGCTCGGCGGTGGTCGGAGGAGGCAGAGGATCATCTCCGGTGCTGTTTGGAATCGGCTGATTGGACCGTGTTCAAACAGTCCATAGGTACTTTGGGCGAGTACGCTGCCACCGGCACAGACTTTATCAGCAAGTGTGTGGACGATTGCATACTGAGGATGGCAATCCGGGTGTTCCCTGACAGGAAAGCCTGGATGCATCAGGACATACAGGAACCTGCTAAAAAAAAAGGGCATGAGGCTTCAGATCAGGATACCCACTCAAATATAAGAAATCCAAGTATGACTTTCGCAGAGCAATTAAGACATCCAAGGACCAATACCGATACAAACTAGCGACACAGACAGACATCCGACGACTGCGGCAAGGGGTGAATGACATCACAGGTCTAAAAAGAGACAGTGAAATGTCGCAGACGATGATACGTCCCTCCCCGATCGTCCAATCGCCTTCTGAGCTCGCTTGTCGGCAGACAGTTAACAACTATTCAACCAAGTCCTGATGTAACTATCCCAGCAGTCACCGAATCAGAGATCAGATCACTTTCCCTTCGTGTGAATCCACGGAAAGCGATGTGAAGTATCAGGCCGTGCACTCGGACCATGCGCAGATCACTTTCAGAGGTCTTCTGGAACATCTTAAAAGTCTCCCTGCAGCAGACCACTATCCCTGCCTGTTTCAACAGGGCCAACATCATCACTGTCCCGAAGAAAGCTCCTTCTTCATGTCTCAATGACTACCGGCCAGTAGCCGTAATGTCGCTGGTCATGTCATCAATTAACTCCAATCTGCCAAATACTCTTGATCCACTCCAATTTGCCTATCTAACCAACAGATTCACGTTAGGTGCCATAACACTTCCCTTCATTCCTCCCCAGAACATCTGGACACCAAGAACAGCGACGTAAGTATCCTATTCATTGACGACAGTTCAGCCTTCAACACGACTATCCCCTCGAGACTGATTTCTAAACGTACTGATTTCAGACTAAGCCCCACTCTCTGCAGCTGGATCTTCGGTATCCTGACGCACAGGCCACAATCAATGAAGATTAGAGACAATATTTCATCCTCAGTAAAACTCAACAGCGGAGCCCCCCTGGGGGTGAGTTCTCATTCCCCTACTCTGCTCACTGTATTCAATGTATACCCAAGACAGCGTCCCCAAATACCTGACTAATGCCATTCACAAGTTAACTGAAAACAGCACTATGATCAATATAATCTCAGACGGCGACAACCCGGACAACAGACGGGAGGCGGAAGACCTGGGAAATGGAGTACTGAGAACAAGCTTGCTCTCAATGCCTGCAAAAGGAACTCATAATTGACTTTCGGCGGGACGTTTCTCATGCACCTCCGCCCCCACCCGCCAAACGCACATATCACATATCAGCAGCACAGATGTGGAACGAGTGGAGAGTGACAACTTGTCAACATCCTGGTAGTGGTCATCCACAAAAAGTTTTCTTGGACTGTTCTCGTGGACGCACTAGTTACAAAGGCCCAACAATGTCTCTTCTTCCTCAGGCAGCTGAGGAAATTTGGCATGACGGCATATATACCTTTGCCAACTTTTATAGGTGCGCCATCGAGAGCATTTTGTCTGGATGTATCATTACCTGATATGGCATCTGTATTATTCAAGATTGGAGACAGTTGCAGAGAGTGATGAACTTGTCCTGGATAATCACAAAGGCCAGACCCTCTTCTAATGAATCCATCTGCCAGGGTCGCTGTATAGGAAAGCCTGCTAGTATTGTTAAAGATCCATCCCACCCCGGCAATGTTTTTTCGAGAAACTCTACCAAAAAGGAGGTTGCGGGAGAAATTATAGAAGCCTGATCACACGCACTGGCCGGTTTTGCAGCAGTTTCTACCCTCCTGCTGTTAGAATGCTGAATGGACTCGCAAACTCGTCAAATTCGCCTGTACATGTGTTTTTGTGTTTGCTGCTGTTCATCTGTTATTTAATGTCTATGCTCCTTAACTACTTGATATGCCTGTTTTGCTCGCCAGACAAAGATTTTCACTGTGGGTTGGTACACATGGCAATAAATTCAATTCAATTCAGGAACATCTCTGAATGTTCTGATATACAGTAAGGGTGTGCCAGACATTTGGATGGTCAGTCCTGACACTTTGCACCATTGTCATTTCCGAATGTTGCCTCTGTCTCCGAGGCATAGCCTGAGACGTTGCGTCTTTGTCAGACGATTAGTACTCAGGGACTGCATCAATGCCAGATAGTCAAAACAGAGACAATGCTCATCTTAATACGGTTACACTTGAACGAGTGCCACATTATCAATAGGCCGTCTAAAGGTAGCCCATCTTTGTCAGTTTTGAGCGTATAAGCAAAACAGGGTCATATTGAGCTGGTGCCTCATTGAAGTGGGGTCAGACCTGAGTCGGTGCAATACCATTATTGGTCAGTAATGACTGTTTTCAATTCATTTGCCAGGTGAGCGCGTCGCTGAATAGGCAGCATTTATTGCCCATCCCTAAATTTCACAGAGGCTGATTAAGAGTCAACAAAACTACTGTGGTCTGAATGCACAGTTAGGCTCGACCATGTAAGGATGGCAGGTTCCTTCCATGAAGGGCATTAGTGATCCAGACAGGATTTTACCCGTGATCGATAATGGATTAATGCTCACCATTAGACTCTTACTTACAGATGTTTTATTGAATTCAAACTGTACTGCTTGCTATGATGTGATGAGAATCCATCTCGCCAGGAAAATATATGGGCCTCTGGATAGAAAGTCTAGCGATAATACCATTAGGCCAACTCAGCTCTTTCTGAAGCTATGTACTAAGGTAGAAGCTTATTATCGGAAATGCAGTTCAATGTGTGTGTCGAATTGTCAGTGGGTCTATTATGAGGCGAACAATCCAATTCTAGTCGATAAGAGGGAGTGCTCCTGGATAAGAGGGTATGTGCTGCATTCTTAGAACTGGTGGAGTGTCAGAACTGAGTGAGTATCTGATTTCTGGACAGTGAGCCTTGAGGAATTCGTTCATTGTCAGAGAACATGTACTGAAGCCGGGCCTGATCATCGCAGGATCCATTCTGACGCAGGTACTCAATGTAAGCGAAGCAGAATTAAGATGGTGGAGGTCAGTGTTGAGCATTGTCAGAGGATCACAACTGAGGGAATGCTTCATTGTCATGATTTGGAGATGCCGGTGTTGGACTGGGGTGAACAAAATTAAAAATCACAGGTTACACTCCAACAGGTTTAATTGGAAGCATGCTAGCTTTCGGAGTGCTGCTCCTTCATCAGTTGGGTTGTGAAGGAACGGCGCTACGAAAGCTAGCGTACGTAAACTGGTGTTGGGTGGTTTTTCACCTTGCTTCATTGTCGGATGTCAGTTCTGAGGCAGTAGTTATTGTCGGAATGTCAGTCCTGAGAATGTGCCTCATTGTTCGGAGGAAGTGTGTCAGGATTGAGGAATGGCCTCACCATCACCGGATCAGTATACAGGGAGGGCCTCATTATTACAGGGACACTACTGAGCAAGGGCCAAACATTTGGACAGTTAGTTCTGAAAATTTAACCAATTTCAGTGGATCCGTTCAGAGGGTGTGCCTCACTGCCAGAGGTCACGCTCTCAATGCTGAACTAACTGACTCCTGATGAAAAGAGAATTTGAAGCAGGAATTGGAAATGAAAGAATTGGTACAAAGAAGTGGAGCCCGAATGGGAGAATAGTTGCAGGAACGGCAAAATGGAAAACCTATACAATGAACTATATCAGAAAATTGGAATATGACACCACAAGTTCAGAGCAACAATATCTGGCGGAATTGAGCTCGGGTTTCAGTAAATGTTGAACATGCTAAATTTCCCATAGTGCTCATGGACGTGTAGGTTAGTTGCATACATCAGTGGTAAATGCAGACTAATGAGTTAGGGGAATAGGTCTGTGTGGATTCCTCTTTAGATGGTCGGTGAGGACGTGAAGGGTTAATGGGCCGGTTTACACACTGCAGGTTCACTGTATTATATGTTTTATATTCAAAATATTAAAGAACATTGGTGGAGGGCAAAATAATTGGTAGATTTGAGTCAGGACATCAGCAAATGGGAGAATTGGTGTCAAATTAACAATAATTGGGAGAATGGTGGACATCGCTAAATGGGAGATGTGCTGTACAATGCCAGTACATTAGAAACTTGGTAAAAATTGCCAAATATATGAAGAGTTAAGCAGACCAAATAGGAGCGTTGGTGCGTTTCCTCAATAAAGGTAGGATTTGTGCAGATGTATTACTGTGGAATTTCGATGCATGGCATGCCGAAATACAGGCATTCTTGCAGCGGACAGCTAAATGGGATAATTGTTGTCCAGAAATACTAAACGGAAGAATTGGTGCACATGTAACTGAATTAGAGAACTCAGGCATGGCACCAGTAATTGTGAGAATTGGACGAGGGCATCCCTATGTGGTAGAATTCGGTTAGGACATCAGTAAATGGATAAATAAGAACAGTGGTATGCATCAGTGTGATAATTGATGGGCATCAGCAAATGGGAGATTTTGAGCACACTGCCAGCATAGGACAGTAGAAAATGCAGAAGCGCTAATATGTTAGTGAACTGAAGCAGAGCATGTCTAAATGGGAGAATATGGACTGGGAATAAATAAAAAGGAAAAATGTTGCTAGCATCTGTAAACTGGAGAATCGCTTCAGCGCACCAGTAAACGAAAAATAAATGTTGAGCTGGGTACCAATACGTGGAGGAAGTGTATCAGAGAACTATTGAAATGAACACAACACCAAAAGATTGAGATGCAGGGCATCTATAATTGGAGTGTTCATGCAGGTGCCATTAAACTCTAAGTGGGATAATTGCGGCACAATAATCCTCAAAGGAAGAGTTGGTGCAATTCCAAGATTTGTGCAGGTTTGGTAAATGGGAGCATTGATGTGGGGCAGTGGAACATTAAACCGAGTCATAGTGGTGTACAGCATGGAAACAGACCATTTAGACATGCCTAAATTTAAGAATTTTGGCAGCACACCACAAAATTGGAGAATTATTGCAAGGAACTACTGAATGGAATAATTGCGCTACAACGTATTTTAATAAGAAAATTTAGACCAGAGTATTAGATAATTGGAGAAGTCCTGTATTGTAGCAGTAAATGGGAAAATTGGAGAAGAACAATACTACATGGGAGAATTAGAGTAGAGTCTGAATGGGGAAATTGGGCTAGGGCACTCCCTCAGTTCTCAGACAATTCCGCATCACGGACTTCTGACAAGTAATTCCCACAGGACTGAATCTCAGACAATAAGACAAACCTTCACTTCTGACCCTCTGACAAGGACGCGCTGTCTCATCATTAATCCTCTGTCAGTTGTTCAGAACCTCAGTACTGACCCTCGAATTGTGTAGCACCCCCTCATTTCTGACCCTATTACAAATTGGAACTGACTGAGAATTAACCCGCATTTATTAATGTACTCACTCAGTGCCTCAGTGTAACCAGGTCAGAATTGAGGACTGCTGCAGCTTTCGGGAGTGCAAACAGAGGCAGTACTGAAGCACTGTCATAGACCTAGCACTCAATGAGTACTTCCTTTTCAGAGAGTCAAATCTAAGGAAGTGTCTAATTTTCAGAGTTTCTGTCTGGAATCAGCACTGTAAGTATTTTCGCTCGATCATAGGGTCTGTCCCGGGGAGCACTGGAATGCCATTCCTGACGCATTCACTCTTTGTTTGAGGGTCAGAAGTAACTGCGTGCATCATTATCAGAGGGCAAGTTTGAGGCAGTATCTCTGTCAGACGGTCAATACTTCGGGATGTTCTCAGAGACATAAGGTCAGAATGGAGGGCTTGCATTCGTAACACAGTGTAAATACTCAGCCAGTACCTCTTTATAGAATTCATGCACTGTGAAACAGGGCATTAAGCCCAATCAAGTCAACACGGACCCTTTGAAGAATAAACCACCTAGTCCTTTAGACGAGCCCATTTCGCTATGTTAACGCCTCACTATTACTGTTGACAAATGTGGTGCTGGAAAAACAGAGCAGGCCAGGCAGCAGTCGAGGAGCAGGAGAATCGACGTTTTGGGCATAAACCCTTCTTCAGGAATGAGGCTGGTGCCGAGCAGGCTGAGATAAAGGATAGGGGAAGGGATTTTGGGTGAGGGGCGCTGGGAATACGATAGGTGGAAGGAAGAGAGGGTGAGGGTGATAGGCCAGAGGGGGGTGGGGGTGGAGAGGTCGGGAAGAAGATTGCCGGTCAAGAGGGCGGTGCTGAATCCGGCGGTTGGGATTGAGATGAGGTGGGGGAGTGGAAATGAGGAAGCTGGAGACGTCTACATTCAGCCTGTGGGGTTGGAGGGTTCCTAGGCGGAAGATGAGGCGCTCTTCCTCCAGGCGTCGTGTGGTCAGGATCTGCGATGGAGGAGGCCAAGGACCTGCATGTCCGTGGCGGAGTGGAAGGGGGAGTTAAAGTGTTCAGCCACGGGGCGGTTGGGTCGGTTGGTGCGGGTGTCCGAGAGTGTTCCCTGAAAGGTTCCAAAAGTAGGCAGCCTGTCTCTACAATGTAGAGGACACCACATCGGTGGTAACGGATACAGTAAATGATGTGTGTGGAGATGCAGGTGAATTTGCGATGGATATGGAAAGATCCATTGGGGCTTTGGAGGGAGGTGAGGGTGACGTTTGGGCGCACGTTTTGCACTTCTTGCGGTTGCAGGGGAAGGTGCTGGGAGTGAAGGTGGTGTTGGTGGGGGTTGTGGACCTGACGAGGGAGTCGGGGAGGGAGTGGCCTCTCCAGAACGCTGATGGGGTGGGCAGGGAAATATATCCTTGGTGATGGGGTCTGTTTGGAGGTGTCGGAAATGACGGTGGATGATACGATGTATCCAAAGCTTGGTGGGGTGGAATGTGAGGACCAGTGGGGTTCTGTCCTGGTGGCGATTGGAGGTGCGGGGCTCAAGGGCAGAGGTGCGAGAAGTGCAGGAGATGCGGTGGAGAGCATCGTCGACCACGTCAGAGGGGGAATTGCGGTCTTTGAAGAAGGAGGCCATTTGGGTTGTTCGGCAGTGGAATTCCCTCACAATTAGACCTAATTACCACATCCTACAAATAATGTTTAATTTAGCATGGCCAATTCATTTAACTTGTATATCTTTCGATTGTAGGAGGAAACCAGAGCTCACAGAGGAAACCTGTGCAGACACGGGAGAATGTGCAGAACTCCAAAACCATTCGCCTGAGCCTGGAATCGAACCAGGGCCTCTGGTGCTGTGAGGCAGCAATGCTATCCACTGAGGGTCAGTGTCGAATAATTGCAGCACTGTCAGAGGATCTTGTCTGAGGGAATGCCTTATTGTCAACATGGCGATGATGTGGGGCAAGAGACTTTTTGTCAGATGATCAACACTGATGAAATGTCTTTAGGTAATGGGATCAAATTAAGTATTTGACTCATGATTAGAGGTCAGCACTAAGGTATTTCAGTTCTGTCAGAGGTCAGTACTGAGGGAGGGCCTTTACATCAGATGATTAAGTTGATCTATTGCCTCGTTTGAACTGGGGAAGAATTGAGGATTTTCTAGGATCAATACTGACGTCATGCAGCATTTTCAGATTGCCAGTAGTGAGTGAATGTCTTGGTCAAACGCTCGACTTGTGGCAGCGTTCTTTGGCAGAAGCTGAACACCCATGGTGTTGACCCACAGACAGGGCGACAATCCCTTAAAATTGGTCCTTCAACAGTGCAGAGCTCCCTCAGTGATGACACTGTGAAAATGCAACACTATGACCCTTCAGAAGCATCTCACGATTGTCCCTCTGACAGTGCAGCACTCTCTTAATGTTCCAACAGTGCAGCTCTCCCTCAGTACTGATGATCGAATAGGTTGGCAGTTCCTCAGTCTTGCCCCTCCGACAGTAGAACGTTCCATCCATCCCCGTAAATGCACCACCCCCTCAATCATGACACTGTCAGAGAACAGACGTGTCAGTGCTGAGTAGCAGCATTGCATTTCGATTCGCGGGTCCGTACTGGATTGATGGCCTCATTGTCAGACGGTGAACATTGAGATATTGAAGCAATGTCAGAGCACCAATACTCAGGCACTGCAGCACTTTACATAGAGTTAAAGCATTGGCACTGCATAACTGGCAGAGCTTCAATACTGAGGCATTTCCTCATTTTATGGCTGACCGCATTGACCGAGTGCCAAACCAATACAGGGTCATTACTGGAATGCTTCATCACAGTCAGCAGGTCAATTGTCGAGCACTGCCACCGTTTCAGAGGGTCTAAATGAGACAGTGCCTCTTTGTCAGAGATTTAACAGTGAGTCAGTGTCCCATTGTAAGGGAAACAGAACTAAGGGGGTGTAACATGTTTACATCATGCCTCCTGAGGTAGAGTCGGACTGTCAGTCCAGAATAAGAGACTCATTATCAGAGCATCAAGACTGTGGAACGCCTTTATGTCGGAGATGCATTTCTAAGAGTGTCCCTCTCAGCAATTATTAAGAATTTACACCTCCATCAGACGCTTCGCACTGAGGAGGAAAATTTCAAGACTAGCGTCGAATAATAATTTGTTGCTGAAACGGGTAGAACAATGGCAGATTATCGCACAATGACTGACTCCCTCAAGACTGAACCTCGTCATGTGTGTTCCTTCCTCGTTTCTGATGCGCGTACTGGAGGAGAGCCTCATTTTTAGAAGATCAGATTTGTGGAAGTCCCTCATTGTCAAGCAATCAGAATGTAGTGAAGACCACGTATTTCGACAGTCTGTCCTGGGATTTTGCACCACCGTCACATGGTCAATTCAGAGGAAATGCCGCAATGTTAGATATCAGTCCTAAGGTGACGCCTTTTTGTCAGTCTCAGTGCTGAGGGATTGCATCACTGGTCGAGGGTGAATAGTAACAGGATGCTCATCTGAATACGGTCAGTTGTGACCGAGTGACAAATTGTTAAATGGCAGTCCTGAGGCAGCCTATCTTTGTCTGTTCTGAATATAATTGTAAAACTGGGTCTGACTGAACCGGTGCCTCATTATGTTGGATTAAGAACTGAGAGGGAGCATCACAATTATAGAGACGGTAAATATTATTGTTTTTCTATCAGACAGTATGTCCTGATGGAATGCCGAAATGTCAGAGATTTAGTACTGAGAGTGATCTCATAGACAGAGGGCTTCTCTGAGGCAGTGCCTCATTGTCATGGGGCCAGAATTAAGGCAGTGCTACTCAATTAGAGGGTCAGTACTGAGGTATCGCAGCGCAGTCAAAGGATCAGATTTTAGGCAACGTGTCATTGTCAGAAGCTCAGTTTGCACACGTGCTTCTGTATAGGGGTCAACAATAATGTAGCGATTCATAGTCAGAGGGTCAGTTCTGAGGCAGCAGTCGTTGCTGGAATGTCAGTCCTGAGAATGAGTGCTACTGTTCTGAGGGAGAGTATCATTATGAGAGGATAAAATTAAGCCGATGCTTAACTTTAATCGGGTCAGAATTGAGTGAGCGACACACTTTAAAATGTTAAATACTGAGGCAGTGGTCCTCTCTTAAGCAGGCAGGACAGAACAAATCCACATTGGCAGAGTGACAATAATGAGAGAAGGCTTATCAGTCAGGGGGTCAGTACTGATGGAATAACATTTTGTCAGTGGGTCATACCTGAAGCTGTATCACATTTTTGGAGTTTCAGTTCTGAAGGAGTGATAGTAAGATAAGCTCTGGACAGAGCCATTGCCTTTTGCGGGGTGGAGTGTTTGGGCGGCTAGAATGGTGGGTGGGGACAGAAATAGGCCGGTACTCCAGTATTGGAGCTCGTTCAGAGGGTCAGTACTGAGGTGTTGCAGCATTGCCACATGCTCAGAACTGTAGAGTGCATTACGTTTCGTGGGTCAATACTCAGGTAGTATTGTGGTATTCAAGCTCTATCAGAGGGTTAGTGATAAGTTGTTGCAGCACAGTCAGAAGGTCAGAACTCTGGAAGTGCACTATTATCAGAGGGTTATTGCTCAGACAGCACTGAGGTATTCCAGTTCTATTAGAGTGTTAGTATTGAGGCGTTGCAGAACAGCCAGATGGTAGAACTGTGGGAGTGAATTATTGTCCGTCAGTACTCCGGCAGTTCCTCATTAGAATGCGATCAGAATTGAGGGAGTGACACATTATCACAAGGTCAGCAAACAGGTATAGCAGCATGAGCGTCAGTCTGAGGGAGTCCTTCATTGACAGACAGGCAACACTGAGCCAGTGCGTCATTGTCCTGAGGTGGTTCAGCCCTCTTAGGGGACCCGTAGTGAGCAAGCAAACTTTCAGAAGTTCAGTCCTTAGGGAGAGATTGATTTCAGAGATTCAGTATTGAAGCAGTAACTGTAGCCAAGTGCCGCAGGGACAATACTGGGGCAGTGCCTCATTCGAAGTGGCCAAAATCGAGGTAGTGGCACATATTCAGGGTCAGTTCTGAAAAAGAACAAAGAACAAAGGACAAAGGAAATTTGCAGTTCAGTTGCAGGCCCTTTGGCTTTCCAAGCCTGAGCCAATACAAATGTACTGTCAAAATCTGTCGGTCAATTCCTAAGTATCTGGATCCATATGCTCCCCACCCACTCATGCATCTGTCCAGACGCATCTTAAATGAATCTACCGTGCCTGCCTCTGCCACCTCTGCTGGCAAAGCATTCCAAACGCCGACGATCCTATGTGTGAAGTGCTCGCCGCGTGTATCCTCCTTAAATTTTCTACCTCTCACCTTGAAAACGTGACCTCTGGTTACTGAATCCTCCACGCTGGGAAAAAGCTTATGTGTATCCACCCTGTCTATACCCTTTATGATTTTATAAACCTCAATCAGGATCCAACCCCCGTCAATCTCCTTTTTTGTAATGAAAATAAACGTATCCTACTCAACCTATCTTCATACATAACACCTTCCATACCAGGCAACATCCGCGTAAACCTTCTCTGAACCGTCTCCAGAGCGTCCACATCCTTCAGGAAATGTGTGCACCAGACCTGTGCACAATATTCTAAAAGCGGCCGAATCAATGTCTTCAACAATTTTAACATGACTTACCAGCTTTTATACTCAATAACCTGTCCAATAAAGGCAAGCATAATATATGCCTTCTTGTCCACTCTATCCACGTTGTACTCTCGGATCTCTCTGTCGATCGACTTTTCCCAAGGCTCTTTCGTTCATTGTATAATTCGCTCTAGAATTAGTCTTGCCTAAATGCATCGCCTCATATTTGTCTGGATTGAAATCCATCTGCCACTTTTCCGCCCAAGTCTCAAGTCTACTTATATCCTCCTGCATTCTCTGACAGTCCATTATGCTTTCTGCTACACCACCGATCATCGTGTCATCTGCAAATTTGCTGATCGTACAAACAATGCCCTCTACTAGATCATTTATCCGTGATATGGACAACAGTGGCCCCAACACTGACCCCTGTGGATCACCACTGTTCACCTTTCTTCATTACGAGAAACTCCCTTCAACTACTACTCAGTTTCCTTTCGCTCAACCAGTTCTTCATCCACCTTACTCGAAAACGCTGCACACCATGTGAATTCACTTTCTCCATTAGTCCACCATAGGGAACCTTATCAAACGCCTTTCACAAGTCTATGTATATAACATCAACAGCCCTTCCTTCATCGATCAACATTGTGACTTCCTCAAATAAATCTATTCAGTTTGTCAGGTTCGATCTCCCCAGCACAAAACCATGTTGTCTTGCACTGATAAATCCCTTCTTGTCTCAATGTAAATATATCCTATCCCTCAGTACCCTCACCAGCAACATTCCCACCACCGATGCCAGGCTCACTGGTCTGGCATTACACAGTATATCCCTATTACTCTTCTTGTACAGCGGGACAACGTGAGCTAACTACCACTTCTCCAGCTCTTCACCTGTATTTAAGTATGCCATAAAGATATCTGTCAGGGCCCGAGCTATTTCATCTCTAGACTCTCTCAGCAACCTGGCACACATCGCATCCGATCCTGGTTATTTGTCCAAGTTAATAACCTCAAGCCTCCCCATCACGTCTTCGTTACTTATGTCAACGTGATTCAGTCGAACCAAACTTCCATCTCTTATCTTAAGATTCATCATGTTCCTCTCCTCAGTGGACACTGATGCAAATTAATCAATCAGAATCTCACCCAATCTCTCAGGCTCGACACACAGTCTTCCTTCATTAACCTTTCGTGGACCAATTCTTTCTCGTTTTGCCCGCTTGCTTCTTATATTAGAATAACATGCTTTGGTATTATCCTTCATTCTGCTTCCAAAACTATTTCATGGCCGCTTTTAGCCCGCTTGATTCCTCGTTTAAGACTTGTGCTATTCTTCCGATATTCATCCAGGGCCCGTTCTGCTCTTGGTTGCCTAGACCTTCCCTTTTCCTCTTGGCTCGTCGTAAAATTCATCCTGTAATCCACTGTTCATGAATCTTGTCCATCCTATCCTTTGCTTCATGCCTGTCCTGCACAATCTTTAATCTATATTTAAAAATCTCCGACATCTCAAATGTGGACTTCCCTTCAATTAGCTGCATCCAATGAACACTTCCGAGGGCCTGCCTAATTTTGATGTAATTGGTCTTGGCCAAGTTTAGTACTTTTCCCTGAGGACTACTCTCTCCTATATCTACGTGTATTCTAAAATACACCGAATTGTGGTCACTGTCCCCAAGGAAATCCCACGCCGCAACTTCTACAACCTGTCCTGGCTCAGTCTCCAGTCCCAGGTCCAGTATGGCTTCTTCCCTCGTCGGCTATTGACATACTGCCATAGAAAACTCTCCTGGACCCTTCTTACAATTTCGACACCATCCAGATTGTGGCGCTAAGTGTTTCCCCGTCAATGTTGGGAAAACAAAATCTCCCATCATCACTACACTATTGCCTCAACATCTTTCCATAACCTGTTTACGTATTTGCTCTTCGACCTCATGCTCACTGTGGGGAACCCTGTACGACAACCTCTTTTTGTAACAAGTGCCCTTGTTGATAGGGTCAGCACTGAGGGAGCACATTATAGTCAGCGGTTCAATACTAAAGGAGAGCCTCATGTTCGGGTGTTCAATACTGAGCGAGTGCCTGACGATTATGCAACGCAGATCTGAGGCAGTGCTCGTTATTGAAGGTCCAGTCCGTTGGAATCCCAGATTGTCAGGGACTCAGTACTGACGGAGGGCCTCATTATGTCAACATGAGAGAGTGGCACACATTTGCGTAGTCAGTACTGAGAATGTGCATATAGGCAATGGGTCAGTTGAGAGGCAGTGCCTCATTTTCAGAGGTCAACCCATCAGTCTGACACTCTGACAGTGCTTCTTAGTACTGACCCTGTCATCTTGTTGCACTCACACAATTAAGACTCTTTCACAATGGAGCACTGCCTCAGTATTGGTCATCTGACAATGATGAATTCCCTCAGTACTGATCGTCTGACAATGATGTTCTGACCATCTGGCATTCCTGACACTCTATGAATTTGCCCGACCCCCTATAATTGGGATAATTTAAGTAGAGTATCAGTAAATGGGAGTCATAGTCCACAATGCCACGAAATTAGTGCATTGGAGAAGATTACCTCTAGATGGTCGATTAAGGTCAAGGCATCAGTAAACAGGAAAATAGCTGCAGGTTGACAGTAAATGTGAAATTTACGTTAGTGGTCCAATGATTAAAGAATTGTTGCAGAGAAGCATTAAATTGAAGAATTACTGCATCAGTAAATGGATGAATTCATGCAGCGCACAACACAATTTTGGAAATTCGGCACTGGACGAATGATTCCATGTAATTAGTGAAAGAAGAACGGTGTTTGGACATATTTAAATTAGAGAATTTGGAGGCGGGCATCAGATACTGTTCGCATTAGAGTAGGACATCTGTAAATTGTGGAACTTTTTTTTACAGAACTGGGCCATGCCACCACTAAATGCAGTGAAAAACTGAACTGCAAAATCAATGAACAGTAAATTGAAGAATTGTTGCAGAGAGATCCTCAAAGGAAGAATTGGAGCAGGACGTCTGGAAATACTGTAGGAAAAATGATGTATGATATCAGTCAATTAGAGAACTTTGTTCCATGTGGTGCAAGGGGCGAATAATTTACAGCAACAGAACAGAACGAAGTGGACAGGTGTGGTAAATTATTGCAGAGCATCAGTAAATGGAAGACTGTCACTGTTCCGCCCCGCAATTCTGATTGTTTGACAGTGCTGCAAAATCACATTACTGACCTTCTCAATACAAACACGGCCACAATTCTAACGCCTGAGGCACTGCAACAGTATTGAACCTCTACCAATTGAGACATTCCTTCACAACTGAACCTCCTGCAATTAGTCGCTGCCTCAGAACCTACCCATTGACAGTAACGCACTCTCACATATCTGACCATCTGACTCCGAAGCACTAACCTCCGTGTTGAAGATCTGATGGTGCAGCAAGACCTCCTCTAATTCTGTAGCATTCTCTCAGTTCTGACCTCTTTCCACTGGGCCAGTGCCTCAACATTGACACTCTCATAAAGGGTATTTACTCAGAACTGAATCTCTGACACTGTCGAAATCCCTCAATTCGACCCTATTTAAATGAGACTCATGGGTCAGTATTAACCGTCTACCACTGATCGTAAAATCGTACTTGACTCGCCCAATTCTGACCACGTTATATTGAGACAACTGTTCATATTGACCATGGTTAGTAACGCTATCCATCATTTCTGACCGTCTGACAATGAGACATCTTTTCTAAACGTGTGGCAAACACTCAACTGTGACCCCTTGCAATAGGAAACTGCCTCAGAACGGAACTTCTAACAATGAGGCTCTGCCTCATTCCTACCCATCTGATAATGAGGACTTTACACAGAACTGATCATCTGACAGTGCAGCATACCTTAGGACAAACTTTTTATTGTGGAATTCCTTCAATTCTTGACACCCTTATAAGAAGGCACTGTGTCAGAATTGTCCCCCCGATAATAAAACATTCCCAAATATCCCAATATGTGATAGAGCTTCAATACCTCAGCCCTCATCTTCTAATCATATTACTCTCGCACAGTTCTGATCGCAATGCATTGAGGTACTGCCTCTGATATCATCTGCTCACAAAGTGGAATGCTTCGGAATGAATGTACGACAAGAAGGCAGATCATCGTTTTGAACCTCTGCTAATGAGGCCTTGCAAAACCCAATACTGACCATGTAATTTTGATGACCATGTAATTCTCAACTGTCCCTCACAGTGAGGCAATGCGTGAGGGCTGACCTTCTAAAAATGTGGTGGTCCCTTAGAAAACATTCTCTGGCAATGTGCCACTGCCACATTGCGGTTGTCTGACAATGACTCACGCAGTCCGGACTGACCCTCTGATAGAACTGCAGGTTTTTAATACAACGAAGCACTGCCTCTGTATTTATTAATTTCATTTTACACTGCACTATTTTTCCCTTTATCTGAGATATTGAAGCAATGACGTTCAGAACTGTGGGAATGCATCATTGTCAAATGTTCAATACTGAGGTATTGCCTTGTTATGAGAGTTTAAGTACTGAGGGAGTCTCTCATTTTTCCGAGGTATGTAATGTCGTACTGCAACGATATATGAGAGAACTGGTCACTGTAAATAGGAGCATTTGGACAGGATAATACTGAATGGGAGAATTAGAGCAGAGCACACCCAAATGGGAGATCAATAAATGGGAGAATTGTGTAGGGCAGCAGTTAGTGCAGATCTTTTTCACGTTATCGAAAAAAGTGGAAAATTTGTTTGGGATGTCAGTAAGGGAGAGGAGTGGAGCAGAGCATGTGGTTTGGGAGAACACGAGCAGGTAATCAGTAACTAAGAGAAATGTTGCAAAAGATGTAATCAAGTGGAGATTTTAATACACGATTTTTTTAAAAATGTGAGAAGTACACGATTACCTGGAAGATGTGCATCAGGGCGCAAATAATGGGGTAATTTTGCAGAAGGAGGATTTGTGCTGGATTGGTGAATGTGAGAATTGGTGGAAAGCAGGGGAGACCGAAGTAGCGTCATGGAGATGTACAGCACGAAACCACTCTTCATTTCAACTCGTCCATATCTAAACTTAAAAATTCTGGCAGCGTACCACTGAAAGGATTGTTAAATGGAAATAATTGTGCTCGAGCTTTCTGAATTTGAGAATTTGGAGCAGGACATCAGATAATGGGAGGATTGTTACAGTATAACAGTAAATGAGATAATTGGGATAAGGCAATAATGAATGGGAAATTTGGAGTGGAACACCTCTGAATGGAAGAATTGGGCTGTGGTGATCTCAGGTAATACTTCAACAATTCCATAACACTCCCTCTATGCCAAGTCACTGCCACAGGACTGAAACTCTCACAGTAAGATGCTTCTTCATTTCTGACTATCTGGCAAAGAAACACTCCCTCGGTACTAACCTTCTGACAGAGTTTCCGTATCTTAGCAGTGATCCTCTAATTATGTTGCAATCCCGCATTTCCGAACTCTTACAAAGAGGCACTGGCTGAGAATTGACCCTCTCTAATAAATGCACAAATGCATTACCTCAGTGTAATGATGTCAAAATTGAAGGCTGATTCATGAAGAGAGAGGCAGTACTGAAGAGAGTAATTAGCAGATCGAGTATTTAGGAAATTTGGCATTGGTGCTCTGAAATGTAGGTATTCACTCACTACTAATCTTCTGACTAGGTACTGCCTCTGTCCTCACCCTCTAATCATGTATTCTTACCTCATTCCAATGAGGCACTGAGGGATTGCGCGGGTAACAAAGCGTCAATAATCAGACATTGTTTCTTTAAACAGTGTCAGAAATGAGGGAGTACTTCACAATTAAACCAACAGTACTCAGGTATTGGAGCCCTGTCAGTGGTTTAACGCTGAGGGAGTGCTTCATTGTCAGAGGGATACAAGTGAAGAACTGTGTATTGTCTGCGTTCATTCCTGACTTGTCAGAGAATCAGTGCTAAGTGATTCTCTGAGAAGTGAAAAGATCCCAAGCCCAATTTTCCTATAGCTCGAATTCTCCTTGCCCTGTCCCAGTTCTCCCATTTACTGCTACACTGCTCCAACTTTCCGAACGGAGCTGCCTCAAATTCTCATATTTTTCCCTTATAGAATTCTCCAAATTCGTGCCGCACTGCTAGAATTAGTAAATTTAGGCATGGATGAGAAACGGACAAAAACATCTTTTTTCCGTGGTCTACATCTTTATGACTTCATTTAGGCTGAACCGCTCTGCACTAATTCTTTCATTTACCAATTCAGCAAAATTTGGATAAACATATGGATGAAAGTAGAATATTGTAGGACAGATTTGTTTCAGATTGGTTCTACAGATCGGAACAACTTCAGAGAACTGTAATGTTCTATGCTCTAATTTCTGGAACTGCACCAACTTTCTCATTGAGTGGTATCCTGCCCCATTTCACCCACTTAGAATTTAGTGATATCTCCATGAATTCTCCAATTATTGATATCCTCCATCACTTTTTCCATCTAGTTGTTCCCTGATACACTTTCCACGTAATAGTACCCTACTCATTTTTGTTCAAAGTTAAAAATCACACAACACCAGGTTATAGTCCAACAGGTTTAATTTGAAGCACACTAGCTTTCGCAGCGCCATTCCTTCATCAGGTGGTTGTGACAACCTGGTGTTGTGTGATGTCTATGGAATATAGCCTGGTGATGTGTGACTTTTAACTTTGTACATATCAGCCCAACACCAGCATCACCAAATAATTTTTGTTCACTGAGTGATGCGCTCTACGGCATCTCCAATTAGCAAATGCTTGCACCATTTCTCCTTATTATTGATATCCTGCCCCTATTCTGCAGTTAGAACGTGCTCTGCTCTAATATTGATTATATTGGCGGTCTCGCCAATATTCCATTGCAATCGCGCTGTGTAGGATTTCTCCCATTTACTGATGCCAACCAATTGTCCCATTTACTCATAACCATATAACAATTCTTCTACATACTGATGCTCTCGCCAAAATCCAAAATTTAGGGGTGCTGTACTGTAATTCTCCCATTTACTGGTGTCGTGTCCCAATTCTCTATCTTAGTTCCACTGTGCACTAATTCTTCCATTTGCTATTTCTCTGCAACAATTCTCCCATTTAGTAGTCCGCTGCTTGAATTCTCTAATTTTGGCGTATGCTGCATTAAACCTCCAAATTAACAATGCTACACAAATCCTCCCTTTAATGGTGATTTATACCATAGGTCCCAGTGAGTATTCGCCTACCCAATTTTACCCGTTGAGTTGCTCTCTCATGAACAACTTCCACACAATGGTGGCCTGTTCACTTTTTTTTCATATAGTGGTGCCATGCATCAAATCGCCACTTTACTGCTACTTTGCAACATTTCCTACACTGTCATTCTCAGCTGTTGTTCTCACAATTACACATGCTCTGCTCCAATTTCGTATTTACTGATGGCCTGGAAATAATTCCATCTTAAGTTTGTTATAGTCTAATTCTCTGATTTCGTGGTTCCATGTGCAGTTCTTCCATTTAGCAGTTCCTTTCGCTATTTCTCCCATTTAGTGCTCCGTTTCCCTGCACACATTTTCCCAATTACGTATTTTGTAGAAATCCTCTTTCATCAGCAACTGATCCATCTCCGTCAGTCCAAGATCTCCCATTGTGCAGCAGTTCTCTAATTTAGTGGCACCAGCCAATTGTCCGATTTTTGATGTCCTGCCGTATTTGTCCCATGTATTTGTTTCCCAATGCACTTTTTATTTCATTAATAGTCAGTTGGAACGTATCTGCAATTTACTCATGCTTGCAATATTTCTCATTTATACTGAATCGCTTCTCCATTTCTCCTCATTAGTTGGGTTCTGCTGTTACATGGGAGAATTGATGTCCTCGCCATTTCGGGTGTCTCACTCTCATTCCCCTATTTACAGTCGCCAAATTTTCCTAAATAAGTTTCACTGTGCACAAAATCTTAAATTTAGTATTTCTCAACAACAATTCGCCCATTTAGTGCTCTGCTGTCAAAATTCTGGAATTCCCTGCACCAAATCATCAAATTACTGATCCTGCACAAATCATGGCTTCAGTGCTGAAGTGTGGCGAAAGTGAATAATACAGTTGCTGGAGAGCAGAGTCAAAAGTGTGGTGTTGGAAATGCACAGCAGATCAGGCAGCATCCAAGGAGCAGGAAATCCCTGATGAAGGGCTTTTGCGCAAAACATCGTTTTCCCAGCTCCTCGGATGCTGTGTGGCCTGCTGTGCTTTTCCAGCAAAACACTCATGACGTTAGTCTTGAACTGCACTTCCTCTCGCCTTTAGTGGTGCCCTGTGTCGAGCATCCACCACAATTCCTTTGCAACATTTGACGTTTTTACTGATTTGCTGTCGGTCTTCTCCCATTTGTTCCAATTCTTGATATTTCTCGAATTTGTACGATTTCTCTAGTTTACTGACGCTCTGCAACAATTGTCCAATTCATTTTTGCCAGCACAAATTCCCACATTAACTTATGTCCTGACCAATTTCTTCAGTCAGAGTTACCCATCACCAATTCTCTTGTCTACTGATGCCACAATCCAATTCTCCCATTTAGTATTATCCTGACACAATTCCTCCAGTCAATGTTGTCCTTTCATAATTCTCGATTAGTGCGAGTTTGCACCAATTCTCGCATTTAGTGCCACACTGTCCCTGTTCTCCCATTTATTCTACATCGACCCAAGACTCCCATTTCATGCCACATTACGCCAGTTCTCCCATTTAGTGTCACATTGCACGAATTTCCCCATTTCGTGCTACATTGCCACAATTCTCCATTTATCGGATGTTTGCCATTGCTGGAAATCTTGAAACGCAATAAAGTGGATAAATACCCACCAATCGATCAAGTATATTGTAGAACTCTATGGGAAACTAAGGAAGTGATTGTTGGATCCCTTGCTGAGATATTTTTATTATTGATCGTCACTGGTGAGTGCCAGAAGACTGGAGGTTGGCAAACGTGGTGCCACTATTTCAGGAAAATGTTAAGGATAAACTGTGGAAGTTTAGAACGGTGAGCCTGATATTGGTGGGCAAGATGTTGGAGGAAATCCTGAGAAATAGGATTTGGATGTGTTTAGAAAATCCAGGACTGATTAGGAATTGACAGCATATCTTTGTGCGTGTGATTTCACTAACTTGATTCAGTATTTTGAAGAAGTAAGGAAGTAGATTGATGAGCGCAGAGCGGTGGATGTGATCTATGTGGAAATCTGTAAGGCTTTCGAAAAGGTTCCTCATGTTAGTCTCATTCCCAAAATTTTATCTCACGGAATGCAGCGAGAATAGCCAATTGCATACACAAGTTGCAGTGGGTGGTGGCAGAGAGTTGCATTTCAGATTGTAGGCATGTGACAAGAGGAGTTCCATAAGGTGCTGGGTCCACTGCTTTTCGTCATGAATATAAATTATTTAGATGTGAAGTAAGATAGTAATTAAGTTTGCAGATGACACCAATAATTGAAGTGCAGTGGACAGCGAAGAAGGTTACCTCAGAGTATAACAGGTTGTTAATTGGTCCGATCATTGAAAATAGGAGTTGGGCAGCAATGTTGAAGCCATTCAGCACATTGTTTCGCCACTTTTGGAATATTGTGTACAATTATGTTCTCTTTACTATTGGAAGGATATTGTGAAACTTGAATGGTTTCGGAAAAGATTTACAAGAATGTTGCCAGAGTTGAGGTTTTGAGCTCCAGGGAGGTGCTAATTAGGCTGGGCCTCTTTTCTCTGGTGAGTCAGAGGCTGTGGGTTGACCTTACATAAATTTGTAAAATCATGACGGGCATGGAGAGGATAAATAGAAAAGGTATTTCCAAATTCATGTACATCCTGTCCCTCAGAATTCTCTCCAGCAACTTGCCCTCCACCGAAGTCAGGCTCACTGGTCTATACTCCTCTGGCTTATAGTTACAACCCTTTTTAAACTGTGGCTCCAGGATAGTCAACCTCCAGTCTTCCGACACCTCACCTGTGACTATCGATGATACAAATATCTCAACAAGAGGGTCAGCAATCACTTCACTAGCTTCCCACAGAGTTCTCGGCTACACCTGATAAGGTCCTGGGGATTTATCCACCTTCACTCGTTTCAAGACATCCAGCACTTCCTCCTCTGTAACATAGACATTTTGCAAGATGTCATCATCTATTTCCCTATCGCTTCTATCTTCCATATCCTTTTCCACGGTATATACTGATGCAAAATACTCATTTAGTATCTCCCCCATTTTCTGCGGCTCCACACAAAGACCGCCTTTTCAATCTTTGAGGAGGCCTATTCTCTCCCTAGCTACCCTTGTGTCCTTAATTTATTTGTTAAAACTCTTTGGATTATCCTTAATTCTATTTGCCAAAGCTATCTCCTGTCCCCTTATTGCCCACTGGTTTCCCTCTTAAGTATACTCCTACTTCCTGTATAGACTTCTAACGATTCACTCGATCTATCCTGTCTATACCTTACATATGCTTCCTTCCTTTTGTTAATCAAATCCTCAATTTATTTTGTCATCCAGCATCTCCTATACCTGCCATCCTTTTCTTTCACCCTAACAGGAATATACTTTCTCTGCATTCTCGGTATCTCATTTCTGAAGCCTTCCCATTTTCCAGACGTCTCTTTTTGCCTGTTAACCTCTGCCCCCAATCAGCTTTCGAAAGTTCTTGCCTAATACCGTCAAAAATTGTCTTTCTCCAATTTCGAACTTCAACGTTTAGATCTGGTCTATCCTTTTCCATCATTATTTTAAATCCAAGTGATTTATGGTCTCTGGGTCCCCCACTGACAGTTCCGTCACCTTCCCTGCCTTATTCCCAAGAGTAAATCAAGTTTTGCACTTTCTGTAGTAGGTACATCCACATAGTGAGTCAGAAAATTGTCTTGTACACACTTCACAAATTCCTCTCCATCGAAACCCTTAACATTATGGTAGTCCCAGTCTATGTTTACTTATCGATAAAGGTACCCTTGAGCGAGCGCTATTTTCAGGCAGTGTTCCTACATGTTGGTAGCTTGGCAGTTTCCATCGCAATGTTTCAATTTTCCCGTGTCTTATAACCCCAAAGCATCAGATTGTGTAATTGGCTTTTAAGATTGTCAATACACTGAATTCAAATTGGATTGATGTTTGGTGTTTTCGAAGAATAACTTAAACATATTGTCCTAATTCTAATCGTTTTATGTCGTTTCCAGGGAAGCAGCTGCCATAGCTAACTCGGTAGCTGGAGCACATGTTACATTGTATCTTTCATAATAACATTTGATGCTGTCAGTTAGTTTGTGCAAGCGTTTAACTTCATTAAAGGGAGTGTACATCCAGATTTTGATGTCAGCAGTACCAGTTGATAGCATTGATATTGTGGAGAAAGAATCATAGATCCAGTTCCTGCAACAGACAATATGAGTAGTCACAAGTAGATGCTACACTCATCAAGCAAATCTCAACGGTTACCATAGGAATCATCTCAACAGGCACCAAAAGTTAAAAGACTTTTTTAAGAAAAAAAATGCACACGGAAAATCCGATCTGCTTATCAATCACAGAGCTAGAATATCCAAGAAGCATTACACCGATGCAGGTTCGACTTACGTCAGTTGGTTAGTCAGTGTTGCAAAGCTGCCAACGTGGAACCTTACTGGTTACCACCGCTGTCTTAGTGTCAGAGACCTTTGTTAAAGTCCAAACCAAGGAACCATCTGCACATGTTTATTTTTTACGTTCTCTCTATATGTGTTTGGGCTGCCCCTGCCAATCCAAAAGTGTGTGGATTTTCCATGCTAAATTGTATAATCGGAAAGTCAATTATGTGCATAAGCTGTGGAAAATGTTGGATTATAAAGGGGCGGGTCTGTGTTGAGTCCTACTCAGTGGGTCGTGTGGAATTGATAAGGCAAATACTCTGCTTCCACACTGTAAGATTCTGTTCACCACCAATTGGTGCTTGAGGTGCCTGACCGGATGACCAATTCTGCTGTCATCGAACTTCTGAAGTTTAACATTACCCAAGATGCTACGATGTAACTGTGATGGTGAGAAAGCAACATATTTAAGAGGAGCCCCTTTGCTGTTTTTCTGACGTGCCCATGTGAATGGTTATTATCGGAGGATGTTTCACGATATTGATGGATGCAATGAGGATGTCGATAATTTACCCACACATTTAAGCAATCTTTATAAATGACACTACCAGATTAATTGATTTAATCAAATATCCCCAATGGATAACGCCTTTGGGCATGACCGGAAGAAATATCTTCACAAAGACGTATGATCTGTCATTTTGTTACATATGAAAATTATTCACTACCTTTTTTTTGTTCATAATCATTCTTTTCGCCACTTTGCCCTTATTGAACAGACTGCATCCTGAAAGTTAAGGTGGGGCATAAACAATGTCCCTGGATAAGATAATCGTCAGCATTATGATTTCGGACGTTATTATCAATGGATTGATCATATCACTCAACTGCCATAAACCCAGTGATAAAGGAATTTTCAAGTTTATGTTTCAATGCCCAGGTACTGATTAAGAAACATTTCTGCTGAATTTCAGTACCAATTCAACAATTTATTGCAGATTGGACATGAATTGTTCAGAAGGTGATTTGATAATCCACCATTAAAATTGCACACTATAATATTTAAGACAGCAAAACTGATTCCGTCTTTCTCCAGAACAATTATTCCGTGCTAAAGTGTTGAAATGGTGACTGAGTGCCCAAATAAAAACATGAATTCGGATTATATCTCGCGTTAGGATTGTTTCTAATACTTGAATTGGAGCTTCGATACTCAATGGCGTGGTTAAAGGACAGTTGAAGAAATGGATAAATACAAAAATAATACTTGGAGCTCAAATATTACTTGCACACTGGAAAATAGAAAACCGTAAGTCAGGTTTGGCTTATTTCCGCATGGCTAATGGCCAATAGCGGTGATTGGCAACGGTATGGATAATAGCAGAGAGGAAAATGGGAAAATAAAAGGAAAGGAAAGGATTATTGTAAAACATGGCTGGCAGTAGAAAATACGCTTGCAGGAACAATAGACTATATGGAAAATAGTAAATGTAGATTCGATAATTAAACTATTGAGGAATAGAACGGAAATAATTACGAGTGGCACATTGCATCAGCATTGCACAATACGGTCAAGTGTGTCCAGAAATCCAGTAAGTGCCGGACTGATGGTGAAAACAGTTAACAAAGAAGGAAAACAGGCTCTGTTGGAAACGTGAAAACAGCAACCTGGAATTGACAAGAAAGTAAATGATATGGTGTTTAATTAATGGCAGCGTTACATTTAATCTGTATGACACAAACATGTTAAAATGCATTTTTTTGAGCTGTAAATTTCAGAATTTCTCCGAGCTGGACTTCGAGAACTCTCTGTGGTACAAGCTTGAATAAATTTACCTTGTTGCAATCTGCAGAGTCCTAAAGACACGATCTTTGCAAAATCCCATGTTAGTGGGTCATGACGTTTCAGATTGTGCTCGAGCATTATTCTGCTTCTGTTGATGGAATGCAAGAGCTGAGCACTTACTCTGTTGACTCTACATGTAAAGCGCTAAATGCGGTAAAATGAGCGCAGAAAAGCATGACAGAACATTACAGAAAAAATAAACAATTGTGCAGGATTGTGTTGATCAAAAGGAACGTTTCAGAGACACCTTGGCATACCATGAGGGAAGGAAGCAGTAGAGCAGCTGATTAGGTTATCTCATACTTGTGGAGAAAGTGAGGGCTGCAGATGCTGGACATCAGATCTGAAAATGTGTTGCTGGAACAGCGCAGCAGGTCAGGCAGCATCCAGGGATCAGGAGAATCGATGTTTCGGGCATAAGCCCTTCTTCAGGAATGAGGAAAGTGTGTCCAGCAGGCTAAGATAAAAGGTAGGGAAGAGGGACTTGGGGGAGGGGCGTTGGAAATGCGATAGGTGGAAAGAGGTCAAGGTGAGGGTGATAGGTCTGCGTGGGGTGGGGCGGAGAGGTCAGGAAGAAGATTGCAGGTTAAGAAGGCGGTGCTGAGTTTGAGGGATTTGAATGAGACAAGGTGGGGGAGGGGTAATGAGGAAACTGGTGAAATCCGAGTTCATCCCTTGTGGTTGGAGAGTTCCGAGGCGGAAGATGAGGCGCTCTTCATCCAAACGTCGTGTTGTTGTGGTCTGGCGATGGAGGAGTCCAAAGACCTGCATATCCTTGGTGGAGTGGGAGGGGGAGTTGAAGTGTTGAGCCACAGGGTGGTTGGGTTGGTTGGTCGGGGTGTCCCAGAGGTGTTCCCTGAAACGCTCTGCAAATAGGTGGCCTGTCTCCCTAATATAGAGGAGGCCACATCTGGTGCAGCGGATGCAATAGATGATGTGTGTGCAGGTGCAGGTGAATGTGTGGTGGATATGGAAGTTTCCTTTGGGGCCTTGGAGGGAAGTGAGGGAGGAGATGTGGGCGCAAGTCTTGCACCTCCTGCAGTTGCAGAGGAAGGTGCCAGGAGTGGAGGTTGGGTTGGTGGGGGGTGCGGATCTGACGAGGGAGTCACGGAGGGAGTGGTCTTTACGGAACGCTGATAGGGGAGGGGAGGGAAATATATCCTTTGTGGTGGGGTCCGTTTGGATTTGGCTGAAATGACGGTTGATGATACGCTGTACATGGAGTTTCGTGGGGTGGTAGGTGAGGACCAGTGGGGTTCTGTCCTGGTGGCGGTTGAGGGAGCGGGGGTCAAGGGCGGAGGAGCAGGAAGTGGAAGAGATGCGGTGGAGGGCATCGTCGACCACGTCGGGGGGGAAATTGCGGTCCTTGAAGAAGGCGGCCATCTGGGTTGTACGATTTTGGAACTGGTCCTCCTGGGAGCAGATGCGGCGGAGACGAAGGATACCCCCAACCTTTTCCTCCGGTACATCGATGACTGCATCGGCGCCACCTCGTGCTCCCACGAGGAGGTTGAACAGTTCATCCACTTCACCAACACCTTCCACCCCGACTTCAAATTCACCTGGACAGTCTCAGATTCCTCCCTCCCCTTCCTAGACTTTTCTATTTCTATTTCGGGCGACCGAATCAACACGGATATCTACTACAAACCGACCGACTCCCAGAGCTACCTGGACTACACCAACTCCCACCCTGCCCCCTGTAAAAACGCCATCCCATTCTCCCAATTCCTTCATCTCCGCCGCATCTGCTCCCAGGAGGACGAGTTCCAAAAACGTACAACCCACATGGCCTCCTTCTTCAAGGACCGCAATTTCCTCCCCCCCCCCCCCTCGACATGGTCGACGATACCCTCCACCGCATCTCTTCCACTTCCCGCTCCTCCGCCCTTGAGCCCCGCCCCTCCAACCGCCACCAGGACAGAACCCCACTGGTCCTCACCTACCACCCCACCAACCGCCCTGTACAGCGTATCATCCGCCGTCATTTCCGCCACCTCCAAACGGACCCCACCACCAAGGATATATTTCCCTCCCCTCCCCTATCAGCATTCCGTAAATAACACTCCCTCCGTGAGACACTCGTCAGATCCACACCCCCCACCAACCCAACCTCCACTCCCGGCACCTTCTCCTGCATCCGCAGAAGGTGAAAGACTTGTGCCTACACCTCCTCCTCACTTCCCTCCAAGGCCCCAAAGGAAACATCCATATCTGCCACACATTCACCTGCACCTCCACACACATCATCTATTGGATCCGCTGCACCCGATGTGGCCTCCTCTATATTGGGGAGACAGGCCACCTACTTGCGGAGCGTTTCAGAGAACACGTCTGGGACACCCGGACCAACCAACCCAACCATCCTGTGGCTCAACACTTCAACTCCCCCTCCCACTCCACCAAGGATATGCAGGTCTTTGGACTCCTCCATCGCCAGACCACAACAACACTACGGTTGGATGAAGAGCGCCTCAGCTTCCGCCTCGGAACCCTCCAACCACAAGGGATGAACTCGGATTTCACCAGTTTTCTCATTACCCCTCCCCCACCTTGTCTCAGTCAAATCCCTCATACTCAGCACCGCCTTCCTAACCTGCAATCTTCTTACTGACCTCTCCGTCCCCACCCCACTCTGACCTATCACCCTCACCTTGACCTCTTTCCACCTATCGCATTTCCAACGCCCCTCCCCCAAGTCCCTCCTCCCTACCTTTTATCTTAGCCTATCTCATACTTGTGGCAATGAATCTGCATGATCTCCTCATACTTATTGGCGTGTATGGTGGATGACATAGGGGAAAAGGAGAGTTCTGTAAAAATAGAATCGGCCTAAGAGGATTCACAATGACTTGATTCACCAAGTGTAAAACACAAATTTGATTTAATTTTAATTTTACCAAATAGGTAATTGCACTAATGCTGTTTATGTACGTCAGAAGAAACACATCTCAGATGGTATGCTTGGAGATCGATGTTTACAGCATCCAAAACCTAACCTTCACAATCACTCAGTGGATTCCGTTGTTGTTTAATCCATCCACATGAATCACAACTTCCCTTTTCACACAACTTACTGGCACATGATCACTCTGCATTATTGAGTGTCTGCGTTTACAATGACTTGGGATCATTTCGAAAATTTAGTCCTATAGATGCAAATTTGAATTAAAAATTTAATCCGTAATGTCAACGATTTTACTGCAGCAGCGTATAATAACGTATCTCTAAAGGAAGCAATGTTTCTGATTGATTCCTTGGTGCAACGGGCAAATCCTTCAACTGTATTTCTTCCTGAATAGATGACCGAGTAAATATCTTTCTACACTCTGACAAGATGAACAGATTCTCTCCAGTGCGAAGTTGCTGGCACCTATACAGGTTGGATGACCAAGTGAATACAGACCCAGAGCAGGAGATAGCTGGCTTGCTCCCCTGGCTTGTTGAGAATGTTTGAGTGTTGGCGTTGTGCCATGAGGTTGCACATCATGTTGAAGTATGACCCCGCTGCTGCTCAGGGAAAGAATGAAGTGAAATTGTGTCTTGTAGACACTATGCAAACAGTTCAATGACATATAGTGAGCACTGAAAGGGCATGACCGGAAATAGCAAATCTAAACAATGGTGCAGTACCACAACTACGGTAAAAGGAATTTCAGAGACAACAGGACAAAACGGGAGGAAAGGAAGCGTCAGAGATAGCTGGCCAGATTGTTTCATTCTTCATTGCAAAGTTCCTCTATGAGTCCCTCACATTTGTTGGAGGTCAGGATGGAGGATATAGGTACATACAAAGACGTTGAAAAATCTGCATTGCAGAGATTTGATGGAAACTGTATGTAATCATCTATTTCAGATAAAATTGAATTTTTAAAACTGGAAAAGATAACCAGACGAAAGACATTTAATGACATTACCTGAAACAGGTCTCAGTAAGTTTATTGTGGAAAAAGATGTCAACTGCATCAAAATTCCATGCTTACAAACATAAAGTTACCGAATTATTGTTCATTCAATGTTGAAGAAACAGATAATCCTTGTTAATACACTGTGCAGGGAGACAGTTTCTATCAGGTGAGAACTTGAACATGTGCAACGATTTTCCAAAACCGAGTCCTCCAGAGACACAATTACATTTAATTTCTAGAATAAGAACACTTTCGATATAGCATGATTTAAGAACATCTTTGCAATCATCCAAAGATCAATGTGCATTGATTGGGTTGAGCAAGAGAAAACATAAACATGTAGCTGTGGTTATTTGTAAACTTTCTGGTGTCTCAGTGGCTGGAGTGACTGAGTAAACTTCTTTCCTCACATGGAGTCAGCGAATGGTATTTTTCTGATGTGAATTTGCTGTTGCGTTTGAAGTTTCAATGTCTGAGAGAGCTCCCTTCCCACAATCAGGAGAAGTCAAGGGCCTATCCCCAGTATGACTGCGATGGTGAGTTTCTTGCTTGGATGGGTAAAGAAGTAACTTTCCTGGATTCCCACATTTCAATGGTTTCACAAAAGTGTGAGTATTTGGACATTTCAGATGAATTATTCCAAAAGCTGCCAGATGCAGATCAAGGGCTTCCCTCCCTTGTGCACGATCCTTTCGCCTTCAATGTACAAAACCCTGAGTCAGCATGATTGTGATAAAGAGTGACTGTAAGATGCAGATGTGGTTTCATTTTGAATTGTCTAACTATAATTCGTCCTTTCAAAACATAAAATGAGCATAGCAGTGAGGGAAAAAAAACCATGAACGTTCACGCTTTGTAAAATACAAAAAACCAGTTGATCATTTGTAAACTGATACTTGGGAGAAAAAAGGCAACGTCATGACACCATACATTTCATTAAATCTCTGCAATGCAAACAGAGGCCAGTTGGGCCGTCGAATATTCACTGACCCTCTGATGATTATCCCACACAAACCCAGCACCCTCACCACACTCTGCCCATAACTCGACATTTAGCACGGTCGATCTGCCTACTCTGACCATCTTTGGACTGTGCGATGACACCAGAGAAACCCACACAGATATGGAGAAAAAGAAACTCCACACAGTCAAGCATGAACCCAACACTAGAATGAAATACAGTTTCGTGGTACTGCATGTAGCTGTGAAGACCACTGTGCGACATTCCTCACCATGTTAACTCAAATTGGATTAAAAGGCTCAGAAATAAATGTTATAAAAACATTAAAATTGTAAATGTAAAAGACTTCTTAAACCTCTCTGACATCCTCCTGTTTTCATGATCAATTAACTGGCATGTTTAACAATACTGTTTCGCATTGGTTTTATGTTCCTCAAGAATACATTTTCATATGCCTGAAAGTACAAGTTGGGTTTCAACTATATCCAGAATGCGACTTAAATGCCCACTAGTGTTTGCAAACATGCATACATAAAAGTTCGTTTATAATTTCAGCCTAACAATTGTCAGAAAGTCAACATCATGTGATCACCTTCAGCACTTGCATGGCAGTGGTTCACGTGGCTCATTCTCGAAGGCTCGACAGACATCTCAGAAGCGAGGTCTTCTTCTCCAACTTTGCCTATATATGAGATTAAGGCTTTATTCAGAATGAAACCGTCAGTGCAATAGGATGAAACAATTCGATAGAAATAAAAGTTATAAAAACAGCCTAATCAACACTGACTAGGCAGTGACCATTAGAAATTCCCATGTACCTCATAATTTCATTCACTCGACAATCACGTATTAAAAATCACTGGATCCCTCTGCATTCAAAGTCCTCCGGGTTTAAACACAGCAGCTTCTCCGTCATTTTCACTCCAGAGAAAACTGCTGCACAAAGAAACAACCTAACAAGCAGCCGTCACCACCATCAGAATCTAAGAAGCACTCAGCCATGTTCTGGGATTGACAGATGCAGGAAGGATATGGAGAAGTGATATCATCAGACAATTACAACGATTACATACAGACACAGATTGCTCGGGGGCACAGTTCTATCAAGCAGACAGCAACATGGAACCATGGAAACAACCACAAGCAGGAGGAGCCGGACTTGATATTACTCCCACAACTGTCATCCAGAGCTTCTGAGTTTATCGAGTTCACTGAGGTATCGACAAACTCACAGCTTGGTCAACCTTGATCCATACCAACCAAGTTGCGACACCTTCCAATAAGTGTCTATGTGGAACCAGCTGGTGGGAGGTGAGTAATTTTCTGCCTTGTGTCATGTCTCAAATAGTTACTCCATTCCCTCACCTATTTTCCTGTAAACACAGAATGTGAGTGGCTGTTGGGTCTTCCTTTGCATCACTAATCTGGGTAGGTAGAGTGCAGATAGCGAATTTTCTAGCAGTAGACAGTCTCTGCCTTTAGCCAGGTGGTCCCTTCCCGGTAATTCTGACATCCTGCCGTTGTCCCTGGATGTCTATTTATCGCAGTAGTTCTTTTAATCTTTCCAACTTATCGCAGAAACATTAGTAAGCCACTTAGCACGTTCTACGATTCTACCGGATCATGGACAATAATCAAACTCAATTCAATATTCCTCTTCTCTCTCCATATCCTTTGATCAGTTCAGCCGTAAGAACGACATATCTAAATCTTCCTGAGAAACAATCTTTTTTTTTAGTCAAATTTTTGCTGTGATAGAGAAGTTCAAAGCTCCCAGTGTCATGGTCAAAACAATATCTTCTTTTTCACCTTTCTTCTATCACCCCGTTTGATCATAGCTTAAAATGCTCTTGACCATGAAGATATAGTGTTCGTGTGAATAGTTTGAGAAGGGGGAAACTGTATTTAATCCGGTGGACACCCGAACGTCAAAAAAACCCACGGAGGTGAAATCCACAGAGACGTCCCGAGAGAGATAGAGGGGGAGAGAGAGAGAGAGGACACAGGGGAGTCAAATTCCCAGAAGGTGTTGCTGGAACCAAACAACTGGTGTGTATTTTCTCAAAAGCATCGTACTGATTGGAGACAAAATAACAGATATCAGAAAATGTTGAAAGATGATGGGAAATTTCTTATTTGTTTTTGAGCAGTAATTAATCAGAAACTGCTTTAAAAAATACAATTATTAAGATCGGCAGAATGCACAGCTATCCACGGAAAACCCTAAGGGTTGACTTAACAACTCGGCTATGACATTGGCAGCGAGATAATCTCATCTCACTTCGAAACATTTTTCATCTGTTGGTATTTTGTAAGTTTCTCGCTGATTGTGTTTGCTTTGCCTAGAGGATTGCTGACATCCCGTCCACATTTCAGCCAAACACGTTTGTTAACTCTACTTCTCCATTATCATTTTCTTTGATTTGGTAAAGTGAGCCATTTCTTTGTAAACGTCTTCTGCTCATTGACCGATAATTCTCTTTGTTTACTTGCAACCCTCGCCTTGATCGCAACCTGAACCATTCAGCTTGTTTCTCTCCCCACGGACATGGATAAATTCAGAGTACACAGGAGAAAGAAAAAAGCGCTTCGGCCAATCGAGTGTGAACCGGTTTAAAAAAACACAACCAAGCTGCTTTAAAAACGTTTCCAGCATTTGGCACATTGCGTTGAATACCTCGGTATCGCATGTAAATACCGAAACGCTTCTCAAATGTTGCATTGATTTCTGCATCTACAACAAATACAAAAGGTGCGCTCCAGATTCCCATCGCTCTCCAGAAAAAAAAACATGAATGTATTCCAAATCTTCTACCCTTTACCTCAACCAGGCCCCTGGACATTCAGGCATGAGGAAAAAAATCATTCTGTGTCCCCTGTCTATGTCTGTCATCACTTATGCGTCTCATTCATGTCCCCACAGTATGATTTGTGCCAAGGAAAGTAAGCCCAATTTATGAGGGCGGTGTACTTCCTTGATGATGGAGAGAAACCAGCCTCTCCTTCGCTCGAAATTCTGGGGAGAACGATCGAATATTATCATTAAAATCTTAACCGTTTTCTGTGCATTCAAACCAGCGCGGTTTCTGGCAGAGAACCCACAGCCTGCAGTCTCGAATTGGGATTGGGAGAAAGTGGAAGGTGAGATGGAGCGATATACTATAAGTCCCACAGCTTCAAGTAATCCATTTCCATGTTCTAGATCAGTGCAGGGTGTTCAGAAACACAAACCTACCCAACTTCAGTGAAACATGCATTGGAAAACAACCATTGTAAATAGCTCTTCCTGTTATGATATCTTCCTGGACCTGTCACTCACAACTCATTTTCCTCCTCGTTCACACAGCAACTTTCCAGCTTGTAGCTTCCTGGCCCGTAATTCACTGCTAACTAGGTGTGTCACAGTCCAAAACGAGGAACTCAGAGAACCTTATCTGTTGTATCGATAATCTAATCCAAACATGTTTCTTTATGCCATTATCTTTTCCCAGAGTTTCTCACCTTCAGCCGTTATCTCTATCTTCCAGTTTAATAAAACAATTTTATCTTCATTCCGCTGGCGATCGTGTGTGTGTGCGTGTGTGTGTCACATTTCGAAGACTGAAAACATCGGCAGTGCGTTTTATTCTACAGGACAAATACACGATCTAAACATTATCAAATAATTCAATTGACATTTCGGTGTATGTTTTAATGTTTCCACGCAAACTGTTAATTTTTTTCGAGCCCTTTCTCATTTGGGTGTTGAGAAACAATACTGTACCCAAACAGAAGAGATCAGAGGATAATTCTCCAACTTACCAACAGATGGTGAGTAGCCATTTTAAAGTGATTATAAATAGCTTCTTATGAACTTATGCGGAGAAAATTAAACGGTAACAACGAATTAAGCAAATATTCCGATGCAGTTGATATTTGCTGCGCTTATGTTTCCTGTTAACATACCCAAGAACTATAGTCCTGGATATAATCCTACTTCTAATATATGAGATAATCGTAGGAGCAGTTTCTCAACATTTTTTTAAAGAATAATTTTAGCATTGATCAGGAGCAAACGTCCTGTTGAGGTAAAGAGTATAACAAAGCATTGAGAAGATGTGTGGTACAGTTTATTTTCAATGCGTACATCACTGTGATATGACAGAATTAGATCACAATGCTGTGCACAACAAAATTCTCATGTTAAGCAGGCTATTCAAAACGATGAAAATGACCAGGAAAGAAAAGCCAACGTAAGGAGCAAAAACAAATATTCTTCAAAATGCTGAGCAGGTCTGGCAGTGTCTGTGCACAGAATCAAAGTTAACATTTTGGGTCGAGTTACCCTTCCAAAGAACTGGATCATTTGTGATTTGTCTTCACTGATGGTGCCAGAATTTCTGTGCTTTTCCAGCAATTTTTGTTTTTTTTCTTGATTTACAGTATTCGCAGTTCTTTCTGGATTGAAAATAAAATACACATGGCATAAGCAAAACAATGGGCAGACGTAATACGTGGTTATTCGAGGGTTTTTTTTGTCCTTACCTTACATTCCATGTTAATCTTAAAATTGCTAGAGACGTGTAAAAGTATTGCAATTGTATTTCTCAGTAGAATGGCTTGCAGAGGAGGAAGTCTTGCCCTTATTCCCTCTTCGGCTCGTCACCATCATTCATTTATTTTCTTTCAAAAGCTGATTAAAGTTAATTATATACATGATTTATACTTAAATCTCATCCACTATATTGACAAAGTGTGTTTCAATGTGATAACAGATTGCATAGTAAATATTATTAATAGAAGATCTATTTTGTTTTAATTGGTGAAGGCTCACTTTTACACTTTATGCAGTACAATTTTAACTATGTTCAGGACTGTCCAAATTAAATGTTTAAAAAAGTTACATCACTGATGATTATGATTTTTCATTTGCAATTTCAATACCTTATTCAGTTGAATCTCTGTGAAAGATAAACCGAAGAGTAATCTTTTAAACATTTAACGATATCCAGTATTCCATCTATAATTGTATTTCCATCAACGAAAATGTTTTATTGTCTCTGGGTCATGAAAGTTTCAGATAACGGTGATATTCTGACTGTTCTGTACAGAGCCCACAAGACGTAAAACTGTGATACCATGGGCTACTCAGGAAAACGGAACAGGGCAATGGTAAATTCACGTTGAAGGCCTGTGATCTGACTGCCTCAGCATCAAGTCAATTCCACAGAGAGGCTGCATTTACGATCTCGTCCATCACTAAGTTGATTTTCAAGTCACATCAGTGACGTTTTTCCAGTCAGTTTTCCATTCGGACTGTTGTGCAAATATATTTTCATTCCGAATGAATTGGAAAAGCTTGTCTCACCTTTTCTTTCATTCATTCAGAGAAAGTGTGCTGTGGTGGCTCAGCTAATATGTATTGGCATTTTGTCATTGTGTAGATAAAGGTGCTGCTATGCTTCCTTCTTGAACTGCTGAGTAAATATTCTGTGGATGGACTTGCAATTTCATGAAAGAGGATGTTTTCAGACGTTCAGCCTGAAATGATGAAGGAATGGCGATATAATTACAAGTTTGTATATGTTGAAGCGGACATTGGAGTAGTGATGCTCCGATATTTCTTCTGTCCTTTTCCTTCTAGTTTCTATGGTTATCCAATGAGTACAAGTGGTAGAAAACATATGGCGAAGCTTTGTACTGCATTTGATGTTGGTACACACAGCTGCGAAATTTTTACTGATTGTGAATTGGATTCTAAACAGGCATTTTACATTGTTGGGTATGGTATTGATATTCTTGTGTTTTGTTTGATGTAGTTCAGTTTAATTTAGGTCAACAGCAACGTCCAGTCGTGTGCTTAACATTTCATTATTAAATGTAGCTCGCTAACTGAAACCACATATCGAATAATGCAAACATTCTGAAGGAAATCTCGCGGAGCAGAATTAAAAGTGGACACGTGCATCTGCAAACAGCCACCGAACTGACATTTGACGTTTTCATTCAGTTTTGACAAGAACGATGTGCATGACAACATATGAACAAGCGTTTTCATTTATGTATCAACATTCAGTGCACAATGTCAAATATACATAATTTCGTTACGCATTTGTTATGACAGGTCATGCACACCAAGATTAGCCACGTTAAATAGGATCTTGTCAAGTCCTATTATAAGTCAGCAAAGGCACAGTTCAAGAATCAATTCAATGTTGTCATTCTGAAGTGACAGTCCTGCGATGAGCGAATCAAACCGAAACCTATCAAAGGTGAGAATAATTGTGAAGAACTGAACTGGCTCACACTGAATGTTAACATGACAGAGCTGGAATAACAAACATTAAATATAAATTCACTGAAATATATATACACTCTAATCTGGAACGAGTCAACATCCGTTATTTTTGAACAGTCTGCTCAGATTTATAACAAAACAATTTGAAAACCTTTCGAGTTTGGACTCAGACTGGGATATTTATTTCGAGAGTGTCATGAGGAATTCAGTTCTTCAACAGCAATACAGTCAAAAACTCTCCAATTCTCAGGCCTTAACAGCTCCTTGGTGCCATTCTGTCTATGATAAAATCAGTACTGATTGAACTGTAACTTCTGTGCCTCATCGAAAGTTTCTGACCGCAAAGTCCATTCTGACTAAGAAAAGTTTTGGCAAGCATATTTCGTAAAAAGAAACTGTGCAGATGAAACGTAATAATACAAAACTGAAAATTCACCTGTCGCAGGCTGGCGGAATACAATCCAATCCTGGTGGTATTAAACTGGTCAACCTGAAAGGGGCAAAGCCGATTTGAAACTGTACGCTCAAAATGTCGTCATTATGAACAAACTAGGTGTCCTGACTTGTCACAAACTGGGAGTCACATGCTTACGCTCTATTAAGACAAGCTGATCTGGAATAAAAGAGAAAGTGAGTACTGCTTGATGCTGGAGATCAGAGTGTGATGATGGAAAAACACAGCAGGTCAGACAGCGTCCGAGGAGGAACAGAATCGACGTTCCAGTCAATAGCATATTCAAAGCGAAACGAATTCTTCCGAACAGTGGTTGTTTGAAAGTAAGGCTTTAACCTGAGGAAATCTCAAAGAAATGCAGTCTTGTCGAACTGATCCTTCGATACCAAGTCTAATCGTCTGACTCTATTTTATGCACATAGACGTCCAGATGTTGTTATTAAAAAAAAACACTTTTCTTTCACAGATTTGACATGCAATCAATTGTAACAGATGAATTTCTGCAGCTGTATCAATCCTGTTTTCACAACTGGATTGTTCACAGTGAACTGAATCGTGAACTGAGAACAATTAATGCTGAAATAAAAATCTTACAAACAAAACGCCTGGTGGTTTAAGCGCATTTTCACCATTACTACGTTACATTTATTTTCTTAAAAAGTAATACATATTACGAAGGTACGTATTTGGCATCATTGAGCAGTCCTAGCATATTCCGCTTCCAAAAGCAATTTAACAACAAAATTCATTGTGTAAAGAAAAAATGGAAGTGGTAAAGGTTTCGTTAATGAATGCAAGTCAATAATTGATTTCGAGTAATCTCCACGGAGACTGATATTATGTGGAATGATGTCAATCTTTGCGTGCCATGTTGCTAAAAGTTAAGATTAAAATATTGTATCAGTAAGTCAGCGGCCTGTATTTTGGTGTTGTCTATGCGTTTCGCTGTTCAGAAAACTCTTTGTTGAATTTTATATGTAAACATTTCTACACAATTAATGGCATTTCCTGGTTCTGTACAATAAAATTGTTATTTGATACAACAACATTATAGACCGGATATGAATGGACATTTCACATCTTAACCACATGCCTCCCATCAGAATTGTATTCCTGCCTCATGCTCTGACAGAAACATTGCCTTATCCATTCAGGTCCACAGAAGTCTAATAACCCAGTCCATTGAGGAGAATCAGAGAAGCAGACAAAATCCAAAGTTTTAAATTTTGCCATTTCGACAAATTTATTTCTATCGTATATTTATTATTTCTGGAGTGCTTCCTGTCTATCCGAACTACGAATATTATTTTATTTCTCAGAATTAGATCTGAAACAATCAAATGTTGTAATAGGGGAAGCCAGATTTATGCTTCTGCTTTTGAGTTCTCGGATCAACCCTTTTGTTTATGCAGGGATCCAAACTAAATTCAGGTAGGAAATTCGATTTGAACTTAAATACCAATTTGCCTAATTGTGAAAAGAAATAAATTATTAGCATGTTAAATACAAACAAGACCTTACTCTATTCATCATTTCATTCTCATCGCCTCCTTGTTACGTACCCCCATCCCTCAATTGGCAATTGCTGATGAGGAAAAAAAAGTTTTCCTAACTAATTGACGACGGAGAAGGACAATCGACCCTGCGATCTTGTGTAAGGTACTTGATGAGACGATTGGTTTGAACAGAAAGCACCAGCCCCATCATTGTTCTGATAAAGTCTTCAGCATAGCAATGAGAGAAGATGCTCCTATGCAATGGAAAGTTCATTTCCTTCATGTTTCTTTGTTACGTTTACATAGTCATATAGGGCCGTTTGCAAGATTTGCCAGGGCACTTTTCACTCCCATGATCCTCCTTACCATTTCCTCAGTCATTCCAACATGAATCGGGTTTCCCTTGCTGTTGACTTCAACATGGATGGATTTTGACTGCCGTCCAAATGTGAAGCCATATAGAAATTATGATAAATGTGAAACAAGTAAATATTTAATAGATAACACATGTCAAGCTATCATTAATAACCAATATGAATACACAATACTGAGAAGGGAGGGAAGGAATGAAAAGAAGAGAGTGGTGAGCCAAAGAGCATCCAAAATGCAAGGAAATACCTGTTTTGTTGAACTACATGCAATATTAAAACGACGTTAAATTGATAATTAAGGCCAATGAGGAAAGACCGAAAAGGGACATTACGTTGCAACTCGGAGCTGCGACAAAAAATTGTTTTATCAATCAGTTGCACCTGTCTTTCTGTAATAGTTAGATGCTGCGAATGCCCTGGTGATGGAGGAGCATATTTAGTCACCCGGTTCATTTAAAATTTTAAGATGAAACATTGCATAAGCGTTCAGTACTAAGAGTCAATAAGGCAACGGAATGTATTCAAGCATATCGAAGGAAATCGAAGCAGAAATTGAAGATGTATAGGCATTAACCATCCCATCTTCCATTACATTTCGTGCAGTGTGAATAGATTGGAGAATTGTAAAAGTTATCCGTTTGTGCCTGAATGCTTGAAAAAATAAATCTGGCGATGAATGTTTCAGCAGTTTAATATCAGTGCTAGGAAGATCTTTCGAGCCACCTCGCAAAGATAGGAACAATTTTTATAAGCAATGTATTTGAGAATTTAGAATCACCATCATGATTTCGTTCAGGAAAAACGTTGCCGAATGGGCTGATGCTTCTAAATGTGGCAGTGTAGACTGTGGATGAATGGGTGAACCATGCATCTTTGTTTGGGTTGCAAAGGGGGGGAAAAGCGCGAAAGATACATTTTCGCGTCATTTTGTATTAAACACAGAAAATCTCTTCCATCCCACCTTATCTAAAGTTGTTATCAAACATTAATCTACTTAAGGACCAAAGTGGATATTTATGTATCGGACCGCAGCAGATGGGCACATTCTCAGTGAATATTTTTCCTCTGTGTTTACTGTTCAGAAAGACATGAAGACTTGATAATTTGGTAAAGTTATTGGTGAGGTCTGAGGAACAGCCCATATCACAATTGAGGAGGTATTCGATATGTTATAATGTATTACGGTGAATACATTTCGAAGTCATGACCATATATGTCCAAGAACACTGTAAGAGGTAAGAGAAGAGATTGTGGTGTCTCTGGCTAACATTTATATATTTTTGGTAGCCATGGGCCAGGTCCGAGACGAGTGGAAGGTAGTGAATTTTGTGCTTTCCTTCGAGAAGGCACGGGAACAAAAAACTTGAGTGCTACATACCAGTAAGCTTAACATTTGTGGTAGGTAAGTTACATGAGAAGATCCTGGGAGATAAGATATAAATGCATTTGGAAGTACGGGTATTTGCTTCGGAGTTGTCATCATGGCTTTGTGCTGGGGAGATGATGCCTCACAGTTTTGTTAGAGTTCTTTGATGAAATGACCAGGAATGTAAACGAGGGTAGGGTGTAGAAGTAGTCTCGATGGATTTCAGTAAGACCGTTGATAAAGCTCCAGACGGTAAGCTGCTCTGCAAGGTTAGACCGCATGAATCAATGGCGAGTTGACAAATTGAATATACATTTAGCTTCATCGTCGGAAGCAGAGTGTAATAGTGGAAGGATACTTCTTGGGCTCGAGACCTGTGCAGGATGGAGTTTCTCATGTTAGGGTGCCATAGCCATTACTGTTTGCTATCTCGATCTTAGAAGACTTAGATGAGAATGAACAAGACACGATTTGCAAATTGGCAGATGAGATTCAATTCAGGTATAGAAGACAGCGAGAAAACCTTTCATGAACTGCAACAGGATCTTGGTCAGCTTGCGAAATGGGCCAAGAGAAGGCAACTTAAATCCATTGATGTGAGGTCTTGGGTTTTAGACAGTCAAATCAAGAAGGAATTTCTTCATGAATGGTCGGGCCTTAATGAATGTTGTGGAAAAGAGGGATCTTGGAGTTCAGGTGCACAGTTCTCTGGAAGTAAAATCAGACATCGACAGGACAGTGAAGAAGACGTTTGCAGCACTGGCCTTGATCAGTCAGATCATTGTGTGTCAATGTTGTGAAATCATTTTGTCGTTGTACACTACCTTGTGGGCGGCACGGTGGCACAGTGGTTAGCACTGCTGCCTCACAGCGCCTGAGACCCGGGTTCACTTCCCGCCTTAGGCGACTGACTGTGTGGAGTTTGCACGTTCTCCCCGTGTCTGCGTGGGTTTCCTCCGGGTGCTCCGGTTTCCTCCCACAGTCACAAAGATGTGCAGGGTCAGGTGAATTGGCCATGCTAAATTGCCCGTAGTGTTAGGTAACGGGTCAATGTAGGGGTATGGGTGGGTTTCGCTTCGGCGGGTCGGTGTGGACTTGTTGGGCCGAAGGGCCTGTTTCCACACTGTAATGTAATCTAATCTAATCTAATCTAACCTAATCTACCTTAGTGAGGACGCACTTGGAGTTTTGTATTTGAAATAAGTCACCTTGGTAGAGAAAGGATGTTATTAAACTGGAAATAGTACAGTAAATATTTACAAGGATGTCGCCGCGGTTCAAACGGCTTGAGTTAGAGGAAGAGGTTGGACAAGCTGCGAATTTTACTTCGAGCGGAGATGACTGACTTATAGACTTGCATAAAATCATGACTGGTATGGATAGGTGAATGCACTCAGTCTTTTTCCAGGGTTGGCATCCTTTTAAGGTTAAAGGGGAAAGAAATAAATGGGAATTTGAACGGAAACATTTTTACATAGAGAGTGTTCTGCATTTGCAATGAGCTGCCAGCGTAAGTGTTTGAGGTGAGTACATCAACAACACTTAAAGCATATTTGGAGAAATACATGCATACAAAACGTTTAGAAGGGTATGGACAAAGCTCAGGGAAATGGGGTTAGCATGGAAGAGCATATTGATCTGCATAGACCAGTTTGTGCTGAAAGGCCCTTCTCCATGCTGCAGAACTCGATGACTCTCTATGACTCTATCACTTTACTGGAGTCTATTATTCCATCACATAGTTCTTAACCTTGTACATTTTGGCATTTTAACGCATTACCTCATTGCTGCTTTCATTTTGCACAGTATTTTGCCCCTATCGCTTCAGATACACAATACATGTTGGATGAAAAAAAATCCTGAATCGCCTAAAAGTTCCTGAATTCTGGCTAAGTTATATGCCCCTGTTATTCATGTCTGTAATAAAGAAATTGTTAAATCCTATCTAAACGATCTTCTCCCCTCCTATTTTTGTGCGGACTATTCAAATACTCCTAAGTTTTTCGGGCTCTGAGGGAAGCAACTCCAGCCTAAACAATTCATTTTGCCATGGTAATGCCCGTTTTTGCAGTCTGAGTGCATTGTCCTGGCTTTTAAGGATTTCCTCCTTGTTTACTACAACGAGTTTAGTTCCATTACCAAACCTCCTGCATTAGTGTCTAAGTCAATGACGTATGCATCATTTAACAAGAGATATAGCATCGACCTCTGCGGTACACATCAGGACAAGAAGTTCCAGTTATTGAAAAAAAATCCCATTGTTCTCTGTTGCCTGCTACGAAGGCAATTTTGCACCCAGGTTAAAATGATGCCCTCGATCTGATTGAACTTTATTTTTGCTTCACCCGAAGTGTCCTCCAAGAAAGGTTGCACAAGTCATCACAACAACCGGATCTATTCTTTCAACTGAATGGATGTCACGAACTCATTTGATTAGCGTCGTTGAAAACATGTTCAAAGGTATCAGATATCAGTGCCTTTTTAAACGGATATTAAATCTGTCTCTCTGTCCCTTTTGTCAGAAGCTTGAATGCATCTAATGTTCGAATCGATGGTTGACAATTTATAGTTCTCTGATTCATCCCTATCGCCCTGCTTGAATAAACAGACCACAATTGTTCTTTTCCAGACAAGTAGAATTTCACGACTGCTGAGAGAGCACTTGGAAAACAATCAAAGAATCACGCCAAGTATCCTGACCAATTTTAGGGTCCATATCGGATAGTGCACTGCTTCCCGTGTCTTGGTATCATGAATGTCTCGAGTCGCATGTACACGGTTCTGAAGGGAGAGAGTGAACAGCTACAGGAGGTGGTGCATATCGTTCTCAATGGTATAACAATGAAAAGTGATGAGGACGTATAAAATGGATATGTGGAGTAAGGTTGAAAGCTAAAAGGCAGAGCAAGCAGAATAGTGATCTCAGGACTGCAACAGGGGCCACGGGCTAGTGAAGTGAGGAACAGAGAGTGAGTGCAGGTAAACATTCTGCAGAGCTGTTGGAGGAGGGACAGCTTCAGGTATGTGAACCATTGGGATTCATGCTGGAGAGTTTGGAACTTGGAATATGAAGAAAAGTTGCAGCTCAACTGAAGCAATAATACTTTCCTCTGAGGTCGATTTGCTAGAGGCCTTTGGAAGGAGTTAAATTAATTTGGAAGATGATGGGAAGCGAAACTACATTTCCCAGGTTGGGTGGGTGGCAAATAGGCAGATACAAAATTCAGAAAACTGTGAGGAATGATGTACAGTGGAATGAGAAATGTTGAGCCAGTGTAATTGGTTTAGCTTTGCCTATTTTAATGCCAGAAGTGTCAGGAATGAGGTCGATGAATTAGAGCATCGTTCTATATTTGTATTATGATGTTGAGACCATCACTAAAATTTGGTAATCAGAGGGGCAGGAATGTTTGTTGGGTGTTTCAGGGTTTAGTTGTTGCAAAATGATTAGTGGAGGAGCCAAAAGAGGTGGGAATGGGGCCACAAATTCAAAATGGGAGATGAGGAGGATGGTTTTTCTGCAGGGTCAGTAAGGTTAAAATTCAGAAGCAGGAAAGGAGCAGTCACCTTATGGGGGATTTTCTATAGATCCTCCAATAATAACAAAGACACGAAGGAGCGGATTGGCAGACTGATTTTCGAAAGGTACAGAACTGATAGGGTTGTTGTCATGGGTGACCTGAACTTCCTCAATATTGAAAATTCCTTAGTTCAAATAATTTAGAAGAAGTAGATTTTGTCAAGTGTATGCAGGAATGATTCGCGACTCAATATGTATATGGGAGGCCACAGTTGATTTAGTGCTTGGCAACGATCCAGGTTACCCCTTAAATCTCGCAGTGTCAAGCATTTCGGTGATAGTGATCACAACACCCTGACCTTGACGACAGCCATGGCCAAGAGTAGGAGATATGTTCAATACTTTAATTGGGGGAGGGAGAAAATCAATACCAATACCTGAAACATATATTGACAACAAATATCCACAAAATAACACACTACTGGACTGTGCAGTTTTTATTTTTTCCGGAACAATTGTCCGAGTTTTGGTTACATTTGTTCCACTGAGGCAAGAAAGCGATACCACAGTGAATGAACCTCGGAAGACAGGACATGTGGAAATTGTAGTCAAAAGGAAAAAGGATGATTCCTTCATTTTTGATGAAGCAAGGATCAGACAGGGTTCTCGAGGTCCACGAGGTAGCCAGGAAGGAACTGTAGAATGGACACAGGAGATGTAGAAATCGGCATGGAAAAGCATTGGATGGTAGGGTTAAGAAAAACCTCAAAACGTTATTTAATATTGTGGGGAAAACGATGATAACAAGGTGAGGGTACAGCCGATCAGATATGGTGTAGGCAGATTGTGACTTGAGTAAGTGGAGTTAGGGTAGGTCCCGATGGAACAAATTGTTTCAGTACTCCCTAGTGAGAGGGACGTTATCGTTTCCGAGGACAGCATGTAAGTATTTGGTTGAGATGATGTGTAGTATTCGTGGGTGTAGTTGAGGAACAACAACGGCAAAAAATACATAATGGGAATTAAGTACAGACCTCAGAACTGTGATCAGGATCAGGTGTGCAAGAGGGACTGGGAAATATATAGTGCATGTTAGAAAGGAAAGTTCAAAGTTCGTGAGAAGATTTGTAGCTCGGGTGCTCGTTGTTGTGGTTCTGTTCGCCGCGCTGGGAATTTGTGTTGCAGACGTTTCGTCCCCTGTCTCGGTGACATCGTCAGTGCTTGGGAGCCTCCTGTGAAGCGCTTCTGTGATCTTTCCTCTGGCATTTATAGTGGTTTGAATCTGCCGCTTCCGGTTATCAGTTCCAGCTGTCCGTTGCAGTGGTCGGTATATTGGGTCCAGGTCGATGTGCTTATTGATTGAATCTGTGGATGAGTGCCATGCCTCTCGGAATTCCCTGGTTATTCTCTGTTTGGCTTGTCCTATAATAGTAGTGTTGTCTTAGTCGAACTCATGTTGCGTGTCATCTGCGTGTGTGGCCACTAAGTAGCCATACTTAATATACTTGAAATAATTGTAAAAGTGTCTTTCAATACATAATAAACAAACAAGAGGCAAAACTAGACATTGGGCCACTCCAAGTTGCTGCTGGAATTCTAATTATGTGAGACAACGAAATAGCTGAAGAAATTAATATGTACTTTGCGTTTGTGGAAGAAATCAATAATATCCCAACAAGTATGGAGAGTCAGGGGACCGAGTTGGTTATTGTGGGCATTACAAATGAAGAAGTGCGAGAAAAGCGAAAACGACAAATGAAAGATAAGTCTCCTGGCACCAATGGCATTAATATCCGAGTCCTGAGGGATGCGGCTGAGGAAAGGTCAGAGGCATAGGTTGTGATCTTTCAAAGGTCATTGGAGTTGGGGAAAGCCCAGGTGAATGGAAAATCGCTGTTGTAACGACCTTGTTCCAGAAATGACCAAGACAAAAGATGGAAAATTACAGGCAGATTAATCAATCCTCGGTAGTTGGGAAAATAGTAGAATCCATCGTTGAGGGTGAGATTTCATGGAAGTGCAGGGTGGGATAAGGACAAGCAAGTCATCATGCACTTAGTAAGGTAAAGCTGTGCCTGACAAATCTGTTTGAATTCTATGAAGAGATAATAAGTCAGTCAGACCAAGGAAACCTAGTAGATGTTATCTATCTAGACTTCCAAACGGCCTTTATTTGAGGTGCCTCACGAGCTGCTGTTAAGTAAGGTGAGGGCCTTAGAGGTCAAATTGAGCTATTGGCATAGATGGAGGATTGGCTGTCTGGCAGAAGATAGACAGTTGGGATAAATGATCTATGTTCTGGTTCTGTTCGCCGAGCTGGAAGTTTTTGTTGAAAAACGTTTCGTCCCCTGGCTAGGCGACATCATCAGTGCTTGGGAGCCTCCTGCGAAGCGTTTCTTTGATGTTTCCTCCGGTGTTTATCGTGGTCTGTCCCTGCCGCTTCCGGTTGTCAGTCTCAGCTGTCCGCTGGAGTGGTTGGTATATTGGACAAACAGGAAGACAGCTAACAATCCGCATACATGAACATCAACTAGCCACGAAACGACACGACCAGCTATCCTTAGTAGCCACACACGCAGACAACAAGCAACATGAATTCGACTGGGACAACACTACTATCATAGTGCAAGCCAGACAGAGAACAGCCAGGGAATTCCCAGAGGCATGGCATTCATCCACAAACTCCATCAACAAACACATCGACCTGGACCCAAGCACTATTCAGAGTTACAAAATCAGTGATCCTTTCGCCTATTCCATCGATACCAGATAGTTTTCCGAAACTGAACAAAACCCATTTGCCTCCGTTTAGTACACAGTACGATTCAATCGCTCCTGACAACTGAAAACTTCCATTATTGATAACATGGTGGGAAATACTTCTTATATCTTGTCCAGTTTAATGCATGCCTCTTATGGCAGGGTAAACAAAATTGTATACTATATTCCGAATGTGGCCTTACGAATGTCTTGTACACTGCAAGATGACATTTCAACGTCTGTATTCAATGCTACAACCAATGAAAACAGACATGCCAAACATCTTCTTCAAAACCTGGTCTACCTGTAATGCTTCTTTCAAGGAAATATGCACATGTATCCGGACTGTGTGTTGAGCAATGCTCCCCAGGACATTACCATTGTTTTGGTACGTCCTGCCTTTGTTTCTCTTCCCAAACTGAAACACCTCCCATTTATTCGAATTAAACACCATATGCCAATTGTTTGTCCATTGCCCAGTTGATCAAGTTGTAGTATTCGTTTGCGTTCTTCACTGTTATTGCATCAGCAATTTTGCTGTCATCCGCAAACCTACAAAATTAGTCTCCTGTCCTTTCATCTTAACAGTTTATATAAATGAACAACAGTGTCCTCAAATTTGCTGGACAGGCCAGATCAATGATAGGTGAATATCATCTGGAGAACAGGTGAATTGGCCATGCTAAGTTGCCCGTAGTGTTAGGTAAGGGGCAATTGTCGGGGTATGGGTGGGTTGCACTTCTGCGGGTGGGTATGGACTTGTTGGGACGAACGTCCTGTTTCCACATTGTAATGTAATGTAATCTAATCTAATCTAAAAACAGCGATGTGATACATTTTGATGAAACGACTGGTAAGTGATAGCATAAAACAAAGGGCAAAATTTTAATGGTTGTGCAGAAGCACGTGAGTGGTTACAGGTGAATCTCATTAAACACAGTAGAGCATTGACATCAGTTAAGAATATATATGCTATCCTAAACATCAATAATCAATGAAAGGAAAGAAAAACAAGGAGGATGCGTTCAACATTAACAGGATATAATTTGGAAAGCAGTCAGTGTATTTTGCACAGAAGTTCATCAGGGCATCGTAAAGCACCTTTCAAACTGGGAACACTGACATTGGGGACAAGAGCGGCACACCTGATGGAACTATCTCCGAAATAGGATTATTGTTCTTGTGAAACAAACATATTTCAGTACTTAAAACAACACACCATCACCTTTCCAAGGGCAGAAACGTTTGGGCGACAAAGCATGAATCTGTCAGCAATGCTCAAGTCCTATGAGTTGATGGTCGGGTGTTTCATTTTCGACACGATTCAAAATTTGTTCTGTGTGTGGAGAAGAGTTTTGCAAATAAGCTTCAGAACAAGCCAGAGTTCAGTAGAATTGAAAAACTGCAGAATTTCTGACTTTTTGTTCTCGTATCGGAGATGCTGAGATGACATCTATCACGGGCCATGGGAGTAAAGGAATTTTTTTCCCAATAGTAACAGGATGGACAACCATAAGACCCAGTTTTATGGTATTTTGGAAAGGAAATAAAATCAACGCAATAAGGAAACATCTTTTTCTCCTGTCCAGCGCGTATTTAAATATGGAATGAATCGATTGGCCTGGTGGTTGAGATTAGCGAAATTGTAGTATAGAGCAGGCATACAAACGATCATTTAATTTTAGGAAAAATGCAGGGTGAGTGACAAATGTGACGAGATAAATATTCAACCAAAGTTGGCAGAAAGTGTTCTAGTAACAATGGATTCGAGGTTGTTAAGAGGGCAAACGGTGTGTTAGGTTTCACTTGTAGAGGGTTTGAGTTCCGAAGCCGCAATATCATGCTGCAACTAATCAAAACGCTAGTGCAGCCACACATGGAATATTGTGTACAGTTCTGGTCGCCATATTTCGGGAAGGATGTGGGAGCATTGGAAACTGTGCAGAGGAGATTTGCCAGCAAGTTTCGTGGTCTGGAGGGAAGGTCTTATGAGGTAAGGCTGTGAGTGTGTGTCTGCTCTCATTAGGAAGAAGAAGGCGAAGAGGACATTTGACAGAGACATGCAAGATGATAAGAGAATTTTATAGGGTAGACAGTGAAAGTCTTCTTTCCTAGAATTATGACGTCAGCTTTTCGGAGGGGTAACAACTGCAAATTGAGAGGTGGTATATTTCAGACTGATGTCAGAGGCAGAATCTTTACGCAGAGAGTGGAAAGGGCGTTGAATGCCCTACCTGCCAATGTAGTCAAGTCAGCCACATTAGGGAGATTCAAACCATCCTTGGAAAAGCACATGGATGATGATGAGATAATTTAGGGGGACGAGCTGAGAATAGGTCACAGGTCAGCGCAACATCGAGGGCCGAAGGGACTGTTCTGCGCCGTATTCTTCTATGTTCTATTTTCTGTGTTCTAAGTGATTTGCTTTTCAGCATGAGAACAATATAGTGAGCTTGTGTTAAATTTTTGAACCATGTGCTAACACCTTAAAATTGGACAACATCTACACTTTGTCTGAATAACAGTAATTAATTTAAGATGAACTTTGGGCAATGTCTTTTCGTTTATATTGGCAGAGGTCATGTGTTCCAAATTTAGACAAGGTAGAGTTCGTGATGGGGAGGAGAGCTTTCTATCCATAGATGGTGAAGAAACCAAAACATTCTTGCTCCATCAAAATTGTTTGATCTGGTGGCATCTTACTGTGCAGAATTCCCCTTGGCTCCAGTAGCAACCCTCGCTTTATTGGAGCGTTCGAGAGCTCTGGCTTTATGGGCTCCGACAGGAAACATAAGGAATCCCATGATAGTTCTCCATCAGGCTGGCTGTCAGTCCTTGCTGTACAACTCCTCGCCCTGTGGGCCGCCCTCACACAGTGAACCTGTATGAGTTTGATGGCGAGCTGGTTGTCGATGATTTGTATAGTCCCTCTTTACCCTCCACACTGGATTTACCACGCCGTCTTAATACTCCTCATCCTACAAATTATAATATTGACATGGCAAAAATACTTGAGATGAAACGCTAAGGTAGGAACACTGGCAAATGCGAGGCTGGAGAGAACATTTCAACCGAAACGTGGATGAAGTAGAGAACAGAGAGGTAGGGCAATCGATTTCCAAGAACAGGAAAACGCTGAGAACAAAGGAAGAGGTGAATAAGGCCAGATAGAATGACAGAGAGAGAGGGAGATGGAGAGTTGATTGTGTGTGTTCGTGTGTGCGTGCGTGTGTGTGTGTGTGTATGTGTGAGAGAGAGAGGAATAAACAGGAACAGAGAGATTGAGACATTGATCACATCTTGAGAGAAGAAGAAAACTGAACAGTGAGAGGCATTGCATATTCACACAGAGAGGGAGAGTGCTAGAAAGAGAGAAACAGGCAGGCAGTGACACAGATAGAGAGAGGCACATTGATCAAAGCTCGACAGCAGGAAACGGCTGCCCAGAGATGAAGAGAATGATCGGGACAGAGAAATTGGGGAGGGGGTGTGGGGGTGGGGGTGGGGGTGAAGAGAGAGAGAGAGGAAGAGAGGAATGAAAGAGAAAGGCGTGAGTGAGAGGCAAAGCAACAGACAAGGATGTGCCTGTAACAGTGATATGATGCTCCTGAAGACGAAATTACGTGCTCACCAAAGAAGAAATGAAAGAAGAGTCAGGATGAATGAGTGTCTTGAGAAATGGTGCAGGAGGGATGTCTTCAGATGTTTGATATAAGGAGTCCCTTTCTGAGGCGGGTACGACAAGAACCAATATCATCGGCGATGTTTTGCTAACGCTCTTGTGGGGAGTTCGTGTTCATGTGGCAGTTTACTGTGAACCAAATGAAGAGGTTCGTGTTCAGTAAGGCAGTAGTAACTAAACTGTGTAAGGAGTTCGATAAAGAAGTCAATATGACAAGTTGGACAAGTTGGCAGGGTGCCGATGATGAGCATAAAGGGACAGGTGGTCTGAGGTACAGTTGTTTTAATGCAAGAAGCGTACAAGATAAGACAGTTGACCTAAGAGCTTGTATTAGCAACTGGGAGTACGATATTATTGGTATCACTGATACTTCATTCAGGGCAGGGTAAAATTAGCAACTAAATATATCAGTAAGTGGCTGCTTAAGAGGGGATAGAGAGTGAGGTAAAAGGAGTTGAGGAATTGCATGACTGGTCAGCGAAGATATCACAGCTATGCTGAAGGAGGGCACGATGGAGTAATCGACAAGTGAGGCAGTATGGGCAGAATTCAGAAAGAGAAAGGCTGCAGTAACAATGTTGGTGCTGTACTACAGGCCTCCCAACAGCGAGCGTTAGACAGAAGTTCGAGTGTGTTGACAGATTATGGGAACATGTTGAAGCAACAGGGTGGTGGTGGCGCGAGATTTACATGTTACTAAAATGGACATTTACTCACTGTTCACGTTCACATGAAGCAGAATTTGTAAGGATACTCCGTATGCATTTTACGACCAGTTTGAAAATTGCCCGTTTCGAGATGGGGCCGTACTGGACCTGGTGTGAGCGAATGAACATGGCCAACTCGTTGATGTATCTGTAGGGGATAACAATTCCATCCTTTTTAGAATACTCATGGCCAAAGGCGAGAGTAATCCAAAGAAAGACTGCTAAATTGGGGGCAAACCAACGATAAAATTAATCCACAGAAGCTGGAGAATGTAGTTTGGAAGTAGGTGTTTGTGGTTAAATCCACATTTACTATAGGGCAGGTTTTTAAGGACAGGTTGAAGAGAGTGCAGGACAAAGGTGTCTCTGAGAAACTGAGGGATGGAAATGGCAAGAGCAGAGAAACATGGATGACAGGTAAAACTACTAATCTAGCAAAGAGGAAAAAGCAAGAAACATACGTATGGTCTAGGCAACAGTCGAAGCTCTGAAAGAATATCATGAAAGTAGGATCAATATGAAACGAGGGATGAAGAGAGATAAACGTGGTCATGAGATATCCTTTGAAAACAGGGTAAGGCAAATGCTAAAGCCCTTTATTCGTTAATAAAGAGCAAGAGGTTATCTAGTTAAAGGTGTGACCCACTCATGGACAAAGGAGGCAAGTTATCCTGTGAGTCTGACAAATGGGTGAGTTTCTGAATGAGGACTTTGCTTCGGCACTCACTAATGTGAGCGACAAGATGGACGTTGTGATTAGGCACTGATGTTTGATTACTCCAGATCAAATCGGGATTTGGAGGGAAGAAGTGTTGGGTAATCTAAAATGCATTCAGTGCACAAGTCTCCATGTCCGATGGGATCTATCCCAGATTCCTCAGGGAAGTGGCAGAGGAAATTGTTGGTGCCTTCACAAATAACTTTGCAGCGTCCTTGAAAACGGGTGAGTTTGAAAAGTCATAGAGTTATAGTGTCAAAAAAAAGCACGGAGACAGACCTTTCGGTGCAACTCGTCCATATCGAGCAAATATCTTAACATAATTTCGTCACATTTGCCAGCACGAGGCTCATATTCCTCTAGACCTGTTGAACGATAACTTGGTGTTATGTGATTTTTAACTTTATCCACCTAAGTCCAGCACCAGCATCCAGAGATTTTTTACCTATCCATATTTCCATTCTGCTGTATTGGATCAGCCTCCAACACTTCCTCTGCCATAGTCTGGACCACTGGAGAACTATAAAGTTTATCCTCTTGTGTAGATGATTAGGAAGTATAATCCATATAATTATAGATCGGTGAGACTCACGTCAGTGTTAGACTCTAGATTACAGTGTCGCTGAAAAGGAACGGCAGGTCAGGCTGCATACTAGGTCCCTGAAAACCGACATTGCAGGCAATTGCCCTTCATCAGGATTGATGTCACGTCAGTGTTTGGCAAGGTGCTGGGGAGCTTACTTATTGATAGGATAAAATTATAAATGGAAGAAAATGTGCTTGTCAGTGATAGGCAATATTGTTTTGTGCAGGGAGGGTCTAACTAATAGAACTTTTTAACGAAATCAGAAAGTTAATTATTGAGGAAAGGGCTGTAGATGTCAGGCGTTTAATCAGGTTCTTGATGCGACACAGATGGAGAAATTGAAGCCATATGGTTTCCAGAGTGGACAAACTAGATGGATAGAGAACTGGCTGGTCAACAGGCCACGGAGAGGAATACTGGAATGGAGTTTGGCAAAATGAATACCTGTGAAGCTGGTGTTCCACAGGTATCCATGCTTGGCCCATTGTCGCTTGTGATATACATTAATGATCTGGAGGAAGATGCAGATGGTCTGATTAGTACGTTTGCCGATGACAGCAACACTGGGACTGTCAGAGAATGTATAAGACCACAGATAGAAATGGCAGATGGAGATCAACCTGCACAATGCGGGATGGTATTTTTTAGATTAGATTGCCTACAGTGCGGAAGCAGGCCATTCAGCACAACAAGTCCACACCGACGCACCCATACCTATTTACCTGCTCCTTGCTAATGCACCTACCATTATGTGCAATTTAGCATGGCCAATTCACATGACCCACACATCTTTGGACCGTGGAAGGAAACCAGAGCACCCGGAGGAATCGCACGCAGACGCAGGAAGAATGTGTAAACTCCAGGAATCGAACCCATGGCCCTGGCGCTGTAAGGACGCAGTGCTAACCACTGTGCCCCCCTAATTGTCAGAAATAATTCTATTGGAACATTATGGTAAATAGAAAAGCCCTGCGCAATATTGATGTACAACAGTCTACTTGAATCTCTGGATTTTACTGCAGGCGACATTTTCCTGCACAAGAAGGAATTCACTGAGGGCTCAGCTAAGCTCCACCATGAGGGCGCAGTCTGCCGTGTCTTTTGGACAGTTGAACGCATGCAGTGTCACTTGTGCTCCGTGGTGGGGCACATACGAAAGAATGCTCCCCAGCACACACCGGCAATCATAGGTGGCGCTGCCACACCCACACTCACTCTCCCTAAGACAAAACTGAAGTCCATATCAGCGGGACCAATGTCAGGGTCTTCTCGTGCATTCAAATTTAGCAGGGAGGGACTGAGCGCCTGGCAGGACAGAACGCGTGGAAGAAGACATTATATGTTAAATCTCCCGAGTATGAACATGCCTCCGTGACCGCGTCGACGTCGCCCCAGTGTGGGAACCGTGGTCACTAAACCCGAATTCTATTTGAAGCCCTGCGCTTTGGTGATGACATCGAGGCATCCATGCTCCCAGTCCTCATGCCCGACACCTGCTCCATTATGGCCATCCTGTGGTACCCTTGCCCATTTAACTTGGCTGAAGGGTCCCTGATTCAGGCCCTGAAATACTCCCCTAGGCCCCAGCACCAACCCCTGGGAGCCCACTGCTGTTGCACCCCATCATGCAGCAGCTTGAGCTTTGGCTACTGAACAGGCAAATGGGCCCATGGCTGGCCTACCATCACCTGATTGTCCCGGGGCAGGACAGTAAGTTACACAAATTGGCTCTCTCCGCACTTGTGATGCTTCCTGCCTTCCCCCAGCTAATGATATCCCGTGAAAGGTTGGGAGGATAGCCTCAGGCTGCATGAGCAGGAGAGCGGGCAGGGAGGGAAGAATGTTTCCCATGCTTCCCGTTACCACAAGGAAGAGGCAACACCGCAGGATGGGGAGGAGTTTCCTGCCACATGCCGACAGTGCGAAACCTCCCCAGGGAGTTTGCACTTGGTGCCTCCTTGCTTTCTTGTAATGTGGCCTGACTGACCTGTAATCCTGTTGGTTGCAGTAGATTCACTTACCTCCATCATTCGACCAGCCACCTAGAATGATCCTGTGCCCCATGTCGGCCTCGGTACAGCCGGTTATAATAACTTTAATATTGCCGGATCATCGAGTAATGGAGTGGAGGAAGATGTTATCCTCACTCCCAAACTGTTTTTCTGAGAGTCTTTGCTCTGGGGGAGGACCATTTCCCCGAAGCGGCTACGTCCCGGTTTTCAGAGATGAGCGGAGCCCCATGCAGGTGATGAGCTGAACTCGGTGCATTCTGGAAAGGGTTACACGGAGGAAGTTACGAACGGGAAATCCGGAGGTGGTGGGGTGCGGGTTTCAGGTCAGCGGGCTTACGCGGATCATGCCCCAGTCTTACTTTGGGGGAGCAGTTGGTGACCAGTGCGACTGCCGGATGAGGGTTCTGGTTCGGTGCTGGCCACTGGAGAAGCCGTGGAGTCCATCTCTAGCGAGGTTTTTGCTCCCAGGCGCTACCTACTGAACCCTCACTCATTCCGCTCGAGGAACTCCTTTTCGCAATTTTATTGGTCGAGCCAGGCTGCTCACCCAGCACATGGACTGAACACTAGTAAGTGAAGGCATGTCAAGAACTTCCTCTTTGCTCTCCTGGTAAGGCCGAGGGATTTCTGCACCTCTCACGTGTCGTCTCAGTAACACTGTACCAGATTAATTGTATTGGTGGTGGTTGTACAAAACTGCTGAAATTAAGACAAAGACAACCAGCCCCAACATCACCGGCAACACGGAGTCACAGTGCAGATTCCAGAACTTCTCAGTCCTTAGAAATGGAAGTAAGTAGTGTGCTTCCTGCAGAAAAGCACAGTACCCTGCAAGATGAAGCCACTCACTTCCTTGAGGGTCAAGGGGGTGTCTCCATGAATCACATAACCTGCAGATCGAGCTGGGTGGCATTCTTGTCGGTTCCGCAATTTCAGTCGGATGAAACGGAGCCTGTGCCAGGCAGTTTGATTCACCTAACGTTTCGGCAGCGCGCTGCTAACTTCAATTTGAGAACGTTTCCACTTCCTTGGATGAACTGAGGCATACATGCTTCGACATACAAATGTCAATGCATTTCGCCTCCACTAACCTGAGCCAGTGCTTTGTCCTTGGGCGAGATTTTAACTGTATCCTTCGAGGACAGGGACCACGGCGGTGCCCAAGATGGTTGAGCATTGCGACAGTGTGAAGGATTTTGTCAAGTCGTTCCAATTGGTGGACATTCGGAGGAATCTCCATCCTGACTCCATCGGCTTCATCTTCGTAAGCACTGGTGGCGAAGCATCCAGAATCGACAGCCTGTTTGTTTTTCGGGCGTATATCTCCTGCTTTCCAGCGTTCTCCATGTGGCAGGTATCGTGCACGGACTATCACCTGGTGTGGGCAGAATTCCCTCTGTTCCGCGATCATCTTGGTCTGCGTCCTGGTACATTAAAAATCTGCCGCTGGATTTCGAACGGTTCCAGAAATTGCTTTTCCAGTACCGGGCCGCCGGGAAAAGGTAAGAGAGGAAGGTTCCCATTTCTGAGGTTATGGTGGGACGTGGGCAAGGCTCACGTCCGCACTTTCTGTCAAGGAGCACTCGAGGGGTTCGAAGAAGAGGTTGAAATTCAGGATTCAGGAGTTGCAGAAGGAAGTGCTTGATCTGGAGTCATGTCTTGGTGAACCCGATGAGGCCACAGCCCTGCGAGGGGTGTACGAAGAGAAGAAGGCCGCACTCCGAGACGTGCAGATCTTCCGTTCCCGAAGCACATACATGAGTTCGTGGATCCAGCTCCTCCCAGACCAGGACTGTGGCTGCCCCTTCTTCTACTAGCTGGAAACAAAGTGCCGCATGCATCAGCAGCTCCTTGTGCTTCTGCCACATGTTGGATCTCCCATCTCGGATCTGGAGGGTATCAGGCCCAGATGCGCTCCTATTACATGTCTCTCTTCACTCAATATCGGTCCAGGGAGATGTTCACTGGGTCTGTGGGACAACTTGCCACAGCTCAACCCACAGGTAGTGGTACGGGTCGATTCTACTGCCACCTTATTGGAATTGACCGGCGCCCTCGACTGCTCCCGATCCCCAAGTCCCAGCGGCTGGATGGGCTGACTTGGAGTTATTTATTGCGTTTTGGGACACCCTGAGGAGTGACAACACATTAGTCATGATGAAATGTCGTACAGCCGTAGACCTGTCCTTTTCTTGACGTGGGCGGCCATTGTCCTGCTGCTGAAGAAAAGGGACCTTTGTTCTTTGAAGAACTGTCGTGCGGTCTTCTTCCTCAGCATGGATTAAAAAATTTTTCATCAGGGTGTTGACTTCTTCCCTGACTTCTGTGCTGGCCGTCATGAATCAATCAGATCAGTCCTACATGGTACAGGGCCGGAGAATCCACGACAACATGCATCTGGTCCTTGACCGGATACATTTCTGTCGACAGGCTGGTCCGCTGAGTCCCTTACTGCCTCTCCATCAGGGTATTTCATTCAGTGTTTGCGTTTGCTTTTCTTGTTCTGAGTTTCCTTCTTTTTGTTTCCTTTAATTTTAGTTGTGCTCAGCTGCTCAACCAGCTAACGCCACTGTTACAGCTGCTGCAGCCTGGTCCTACTACTACAGCTGCAGTGTAGGCCTCATATACACCTCAATACTGCTGCTACTGCCTGGGCCCTTTCTTTTCCACGACTGCCTGGGGCTTATTTCTACTGCTACAGCCCAGGATCTACGTCTACCACTGGTGCCTGTGTCACCACCTGGCCATGAGGCTATTGTTGATGCCTGTTGCCTGCCTCTGAAAAGTTTGCTCTACCTGCCCTCGCCATGTCCCTGTTTTTCCAGAGCCTGTAGTATACATGGAGAGGATGGGGAAGGAGCATCAGGCCCAGTGACCACCAATGTCCATGGGAAGGGGAGAGCCCAGAAGATACTCAATGCCTCCCTGGGAAAAAGGCACCACGTTCAGGAAGCCATGGGCTTCCCTGTAGGGCACCAGTGGATCTGTCCCTCCCAAGGAAATGAGCCGACGCCCCATCCTGCGTATCGTGCACCATAATCTAACCAACTCGTCCTCCAGTTTTAGGGGACGAATCAGAACCCAGCGTGGGCGACTGTGCAGGCAATAAGGTTTTTAGTAACGCTAGATCATTGGGTGGTGTTACCTTTTTTCCTCCTCTCGAGACTGTTTAACCGGAAGACGTGGCCTGGAGGTGGACGTTTTTATTTCAGAGTCAGGCGTCCCCATGTCGGGAGAGGAGTAGGGCTACAAACCTCTGATACACTCTGACCCGACCTCGGGGCATTCCAGCAATGGGTGCGCTGAGACGATTAGTGCCTATAACCCTGAAGTCGAGGTCCCTGGGGTTTTGAGATAAATTGGTGGTGCCAGACCATCGCCACTCTCACATTGGTGGCGGGGCTGGAAGCCAAAGGTGACTGCCCTGAGGAGGGTTTGGGCTCTGTTCTGGACACGGGGATCATGCAACGTCTGTTTCCAGCGAGGTTTATGACTCCCGATTCCATCCCTACCGACCTCCACCTCGACCGGGAACTTTGGGACTTTGTTGAGGAAATTCATAGTCGTCGGAATAGATTCCATTTGACATCGCCCACTTGAGCTCCTTTGAGCTGTTATATTTGTCAATTAAGGCTTCTCAATCTTCTTAGAGCTGCTATACTGGTCAACTCAGGCTTCTCAGCAAGCACCTGGGCTGGACATAAAACAATGAAAGCGAATCCAAATGTCCTTGGTTTACTCCTGATGAAGGCGAGGGAGTTTTGCACCCTTCCCTCGTCCTACCAGTAAATGCACATGGTTTTAATTGTATTGGTGTTGATTACACAATAAAGACTACTAGAGCCAGCCTCAATATCACGGGCAGTAGGGAACCACACCACAAATTCCAGACGTCCTTGGTCCTTCAGGACGGGAATTATGCAGTGTGCGGCCTGCAAGAACCTCACGCTACCCCGGGAGATGAAGCCACCTGGCCCCTGGAGTAGAAAGTGAGGTCTCCATGAGTCACCTCCGCCGCAGATTTACCGGAGTGGCTATTTGTTTGTCCCACATTTTCAGCCAGAGACATCGGTTGTCTGGGATGGTGTGCTAGACCATTTGCTTCACGTGCCGTTCGGCTAGGGGGCGCAGAGCTTAGCTTTTGGAATGTTTCTGCTGCCCTGGAAGAACCGAGGCAAACGTGCTTCTATGTAGAAGTGTCCACTCATCTCACTTCCATCGCTGAAGGCCAATGCGTAATCCTCAGGTGAGATTTTAACTGCATCCTCGATGACAGGGACACGTCGGTGACTGGACTGGTTTGGCGTTGGTGAGGGGATTTGGAGATTTTGTCAAGTCCTGCGACTTGGTTTCCATCTTTTGGAATATTCTTTTTCACTCAATCGCCTTCACCTTTGGTAGGCCTGAAGTCAGAGAACCAGAATCTACCACCTATACATGTAGCTCCTGCTTTCTCGCAGCCTCCATGCGGCAGATGCCGGGCATGACCTGTTGTGGGTGGAAGTCCTTCAATTTGGCGTCCTGTCGGGTACACGTCCTGGCACTTTAAAAACCTGCTGTTCGAGAACTGCTCTGAGACACTTTTCGTCAGTTCTTTTATTAGATTAGATTAGATTAGATTGATTAGATTAGATTAGATTAGATTACAGTGTGGAAACAGGCCCTTCGGCCCAACAAGTCCACACCGACCCGCCGAAGCGAAATCCACCCATACCCCTACATTTACCCCTTACCTAACGCTACGGGCAATTTAGTATAGCCAATTCACCTAACCCTGCACATCTTTGGATTGTGGGAGGAAACCGGAGCACCTGGAGGAAACCCACGCAGACACGGGGAGAACGTGCAAACTCCACACAGTCAGTCGCCTGAGGCGGGAATTGAACCCGGATCTCTGGCGCTGTGAGGCAGCAGTGCTAACCACTGTGCCACCGTGCCGCCCTCACGGTGTATGATGACCACCAGCTGATCAGAAACCAGCACTCGGCGTAGTCCTGTCCAGCGGGTGAAGCATCCACGCTGGACGGATCCAAAGAGAACATACCCGAGTAAAAGGCGCGAAATTGGACCCTGACACCCTCTTGATCCGAGCCATCTGGAGTAGGCCATCTTCTCGGCCATCTGGAGTAGGACAAAGGGATACCTTCCCTCGCTGAGGCCATGTTTGGACATGGGCAAGGCTTACGTATGCGTTTTCTTCCAGAATAACGCGAGGGAGTCCACAAAGAGGCAGAAATGCAGTATTGAGGTGTTCAAGAATGATGTCATCGATTTGGAGTAACAATTCAGATAGCCTGATGTGGAATCTACCCTGCGGGGGTTTGTATGAAGATTGGAATACCGCGCTCTTAGACTTGAAGCTCTTTAGGCCCCGGGGCACATACGTGAGTTTAAGGGTCCAGCTCCTCCAGAACTTGGACTGTGGCTTCCCATTGATCTACTCGTTGGGAGAAAGAGGTACAACACCCGTCAGCAGCTTCTTGGGCTGCTGGCCGACGACGGGTGCCTTGCCTCGGATCAAGAGGGTGTCAGGGTCCAATTTCACGCCTTTTACTCGGGTATGTTCTCTTTGGATCCGTCCAGCGTGGATGCTTAACCCGCTGGACAGGACTACGCCGAGTGCTGGTTTCTGATCAGCTGGTGGTCATCATACTGAAGCAGCAGCTGGTCCTTTTTTCCCTCTTCCTGGCTTTGTTACTAACTTACAGAGAAATGTGTTTCACTTCTTCTGATACCAGAAAATAAAAGTCGAACTTCGTCACAGCACAGGTCCTCAGTCTCCCTGTTGAGGAAGGTGGTCATTCACTGGTGTGCTTCCGTGACTTGTCGTGAAACATTTACATTGAACCTCCTCGAAGGCTGAACGCCCTGAAGACGTATTTTTCCCCTAGGTGCGTAAACTCAACTACAATACACAACTCCTGTTTATCGACCTTCATTGTCGGGAGCTCGCCCTCAGGACACTGCCTATCTTTTACCAGTACCTGATCACTGTCTGGAACATGGTTGAATCACATCATGTCTCATCGCTGGCAGGGTTTGTGGTTGTTGTCAAGGAACCATTGCTCAGGAATCTGCTCCTCTGTACTCGCGGGGTCGAGTGGCTGTCAAAGGGGAATACGATCGTGGTGAGTGTGACCAGGGTCGGGAATGTGCTGTGTGGTGGATGCTTGGGATTAACGCTGCTACAGGATATAGCGAACTGGGTAGCGGTAGACGTACGGTTTGTGGTCACTGCCATTCGACGACTTAAAACAGCACTGCTTAGACTCGACGTAGTGCACGAGATGGAGGATGCTCAGGTGTGCAGTGGAATCCTGTCTGCACATGCCCCTGCTTGGATAGAATTTCACATTGACCCCATGGCGACTGTGTCTCACAACGTGAGCCGCCTCTGGAGATTTACTTATGTCCCTTTTAAAGATGCAAATCGAAAAAGACTAATGATGCATGCTATTCATCCAATCGCATTTATTAAACGCCTGGACGTCCTTTGCTTGCTCATTTCCCACCGGTTGGTGGAGATTCCTAGCAAAGGGTTGTTTATGAAGGGTTCTCCCTCTTTACCTCGGGTTCTGGGAAGGAGGTTGTTACACGCACCAGTTCTGTGTAAATGTAGATTGTGGTGGTTCATGCTCTCCCAAATTAACTATTTGTTCTGTGGTGCTGTGGAGTCTATGGGCCCTGCCTATGTTGGGTGCGAGCGTTTGCACTCGTATTTTTAGTTTTCTTCACGATCTTCCTTTATATTTTTGGGTTCAATTCAGCCCCATGCTCCTGATCTGTGAGCACCCAATACGGACGAGGGTGGTGTGTGGTGTGGGCAGGTCAGTAGATCTGCTAGTGGGTCAGCTCCTGGACATAACCAAGATGGCCATAAACAAGTCAAGCAGCGGGCCATGGAGGTGTTCGTTATGGCGGACTACCTGCCCCTCTTCTGTGGTTACGTTTGGACCAGGGTGCACTGGGAGAAAGTGCATGCGTTTTCCAACAATACTCTCTCAGTATTTGTGGACAGATTGTCACTGCGGGACACGGAGTGCTTTATTATCTCCTTCAAATGTATTTTGATATGATCCCAACACTCCCATTCATTTTTCGTTCCTGTCGCTATTCTCCTTAAAGAAAACGGCACTGTTTTTCACTGGGCAAAGGAAAAGAAAGTAATATAACTTACACAATGGTACTATTACTGAATCCTTGCATTCTCAGACGATCAGGGCATTTAGAATCGCCTCAGTTAGATGGATTGTCTCAGGGCTTGCTCGCACGACCAGGGTACTCTGCACAAGGGAAGCAATCGTGGTTTGTGGATGGGATATAGGTCTCTGCGCAGTAATTTCAGAGGGTCATTATGAGAGTTGACGGGGCATATGAACGGCGAGGGATCAAGTACAGAGAGATGCACTATTTTGTGGTCAGGCCGGAGTGGTGACGTAGAGGTGGAAGCAATGACAGAGCGACTTTAACCAAACTTTTGAGCTCGATCTCGTTCCACTCCCCTTCCTTGAGGTCAAGGGCTTGCGACAGATCTGTCTTTCTCCAGTTCAGCTTCTTCCAACACAATATACTTCTCTCTGCTGCTTGTCATTTTCAAATGATCTTTTTTTTCATTTTCCAACGAATTCGAGATACAGGAAGTGGAATGGTTCTTTTTCTCACCGGCCCTGAGTGGAAGTGTGAACCTGTAACCTGGGGGTCAGGTTCCACAAACCAGGACGGCCTGGAGTTCGTTATCACAGCGACAGGAGTTTTATCGCTGAAACGTTGCACTGAAATGAGAAAGTGCTTAATGCAGTGATTAATGAATGATTTTGATTGCTTTATTAATTTGTGTAAAGGGATATTTCAGCACATTCTTGAGCTGCTGTCTGAACTTAGTATGGGTCACGACATAAATTGCGGTGTTGGTACAGCAACTGAGGAACTGCAGCATGAATCCCATTTGCCGCACAAATTTCGGGAGATGCACAGAATCATACCCAATCCATGTCATTCTGAACCATGTAGAATACAGCATTAACATTGACCATAACAGGATGAAATTGGCCGAGATCACAAAAAGTAAAATGATGGATTTTCGTCGATTTCGCATTCGTGTGTCCCCATTGGTGTGAGCTCCGTACCTCTTGCAGGTTTTGCTGGTCACTAAAATAAGTCTGACGATGAACGCGTGGAACAGGAGAATCAGGAGAAACGGGAGGGCCGGAGTTAGAATGTAATGGATGAACTCGATTGTGGCCCACACATGAGAATATAGAACATTGTCTTTTACCTTACAAAACCATGGAACGTTAACCAGTGAATACTGAGCTGTGAGGTTAAAATACCAGAAAATGTTCTTTAAAGAGCTCAGCACAGTCACTGTTGCCAGAACCACAGCCGCCATTTTCTGAGTGCAATATTTGTTTTTCTGCTTTTGGCAACAAATGGAAACAAATCGATCAAAAGCGAAAGTGACAGTGAACCAGACAGAACAGTCAGAAGCTGCATAAAGCAGAATGGCATGGATATTACACACAGGGATGGACAACACGAAACGAAACTGTTGCCGATAAATAATCGGGATATGTCTCAATATCAGGTCGAGGATAATAACCAGTAGATCTGCCACTGCCATGGCCCCGAGGTAAGATCTGACACATGGATACAATCCACAGTCTTTATAAAACAGGATGAAGATCGTCACTACGTTAACTGTAATGAATCAAAACAAACACGTTATACATCAACCTCAAATAAGGTTACCAGTTTGATTGAGGACGCAGTGAGATTATCAAGTGTGTCACTATATTCGGATAATTACTGATATAATTAAAACTGTACAGATAGTGGCATGTTCTGAATTATTTACAGAAATTGAATGTAAAACGCAAGCAACACTCCCACCCCAAAAACACAGAAACACATCTATAATTTTCTGGAATATTCCAATACATTCGATCAGTGGAGAGCAGACACAGGTCACCTCTTTACAGTTCCTAATACGAAGACTGAAAAGTTTGCCGCCTGAATGATTACCTTTCAGTTCCTTGAAGACAAACGGAGATGGGAAGTTTTTGTCTTTTAGTCCGAATCGTGGTCGATGCTGTGTCGCAAAGATATTTCAACGCAGGGAGAACATACTCACATCTTTAACTACATGTGGGGAACTTTGAAACAGTGTATCCTTCTTCCTGGAATGGGATCCCTTCCCTCAGAATCTTATTTTTCGTTCAATCGACTGACGTTCGGTCGTTTACAAATAATGTCACATGTAACATTTTCTGCGGTATATCAGTTATAGAATTTATTACCGGTACAGAATATTGTAGATAATATAAATTTAACAATTTTCTGGAAGATTATATTTATCGAATGTTCCAGTTCATATTTATACAATTCCCAGTCTCAATAAAAATCAGTCAGCCGTTAGGTATACGTAAGGGGAAGGAATGGAATTGTTTTTTTTTCAAACTGTACAATTAAATTTCGTCATGAGGTCTTCCAGCAATTCAAACATGCTCCAACATTCAATAAGTTTACGGCTGATCTGATTACAGCAAGACCTTTCAGTCAGATAACTCCCTGCTTCCTGCCTCTGCGCAGCTGACACCCGGATTTTCTTTACACCAGTTTGCTTCACGTATGTATTCAGGAAGCATTTTGCCTGGGGGCAGGCAAACCAAACACTATATTACATCAACTTTATATATATTTATACATATAGGCACAGTTTAGATACAGCAATCAAAGTAGACATTTCTGGTTCATGGTAATACTTGACCCCATTGATATTCATGAATATCTCTGCATCTGCCTCAAAAATAGTCTGCCTCCTACGGCCTCTGGGGAAGAGAATTCCAAAGACCCAAAACAATGTTTAAATAGGACAAAGTGAACAAGGTTTCATCAAGGGGAGGTCATGACTGACAAATCTGCTTTAATTCTTTGAGGAAGTAACGAGCAGGTTAGACCAACCAGAGCCAATGGATATCATTTAAGTTGGCTTCAATAAAGCGTTTCACAATGGGCCGTCCAGGAGTCTGTTGAGAATCATTAGGGTCCATCGTGTTAGATGCAAGGGCATGGATAGAAAATTAACTGTATGGCAGAAAGCTGAGAATGAGGATGAAAGAGACTTTCTCACGATGGCAGCCAGTGACAAGTGCTGTTCCGCTCGGGTCAGTGCTGCGACCACAACTATACCATTATGTCATACATTAATGATCTCGATCAAGTAAGTGATGGTACTCCGGCTTAGTCGGCAGAAAACACAAGATAGGCAGAGGTACAGGTAGCATTGAGGAGGTAGGCAGGCAGCAGAAGAATCTGAGTAGCTGAGGAGAATGGGCAAAATGCATTGACAGATGGAATGCAAGCTGTGAAAATGTGTCTTTTTTGTGCTTTGTTTCGAAAACAAGCATGGACTATTTTCCAATTGAGGAAATGCAAATCTACTAGTGATTTCTAGATGAGCGTTCTCTTCATCTAAACTTGAAGGTTGAGTTGTACTCAGGAAGGAAAATACATTGAGGGCAGTTATTTTGAGAGTAATTGAAGATAAAAACTCTCATAAACCTTTGAGGATCTATAAGGTTGTGGTCCGGCCACCTTTGGAGCATTGTGCGCAGTGTTTGGCCTTATATCTCAGGATGAATGCATTGTCCTTGCAGAGTGTTCGGATGAGTTTAATAAGAATGGTCTCAGGAATGACAGGCTTAACATATGAGGAACATTTGAGTACTCTGGATGGATACTGGATGGAGTTTGTAAATATGAGGGTGATCAAATTGGAACAAATACTAAATGGCCTGGACACCGTAGATTTTGGGAAGGTGTTTTCATTTGTCGGAGAGACTACCCAAAGGGCGCAGTTTTAAAATACGCGGAAGACCTTTCAGAACGGAAATAGGGAGAGAGGACTTCAACCAAAAAGCGGTGATTCTATGAAACTGATTGTTAAAAAAAGTTGTGGAGGCTACGGTAGTAAATATATATATAAGATGGAAAGAGATATCTTTTGATTTTAATGAGGAACAAGAGTTATGGGGGAAAGCGAAAGAATAGGGTTGAGAAACTCATCAGCCATGACTGAAGTTTCGAGCAGACAGGATAGGTTGAATGCCCTAATATCTATTCCTATGCCTCACTGTCTTATGGTCTTACTCCAAAAAAGGAAAGTAATTGCCCTCATCTCTAATAAACTAAGATGATTTTAAGATTAAGACAATACAAAAAAAACATTCTCGCCAGCTGTACTTTCAGTCAATTTTGAAATCAATTTTACTGAGAGCACATCCAGAGGTCAGCGTGTGAGGTTTTTCAATCTTGTCTTATTACCTGACAGACGTTGCACATCATTTATTCCTGGGATGAAGGGCTTATATCATGGAAATGTAGCAGTTTCCCCTTGGAATTACACGTGATCTTATTAAAGCATACAAGAACTTGAGCAGAGTGGATCAGATGGATCCTCGATGGGTCTTTGTACGGTCCAAAACTGTCATCATTGAGATTTGCACCTTTGTTTGAGGAAGCTTATTTCAGTCTAAATAAATCTGACTAAGTTATTCCTAAATTACGATCTGACCCAGTCTGAAGCCAATGTTTTTGACCATATCAACAATGTGTTTATATTTACAATTTGTTGTGACCAGTAGGGGATTGGGAGCATAAACGGAAACAGTCACTCCCTTCACACTCAAACAGAGCACAGGTGAGGTGAAATGAACAAAGTGGGAATCCATTGAAGTGGAAATGCTCTTTTCCAAATATTTATAATGACTGAATATTTAAATTATGTCGAGACTGATTTAGTTTGATTTTTCGAAAACAGGTCAATTAGTGATAATGGGGTAAAAGGAGAATAGTGCAGCTGGTATCACTATGCAATTATCTACAATTATATTTGTTGGTGGAATTTGCTGGTCAATTTCCGAAAAGACCACACGTTCTTAGTTCAATGCTCTCATGATCCATTCAGTCCATCGCATCTGCGACACAGAACCCGATCGAGTGCACTTTGATGGTTAAGTGTAGATTGGTATAATGTTCTTTAAAAATCCATCTAGGGCAATAAGTGGTTGCGTTAACCCGCCAGTGCCGCTCGGCAAGCTTCGCAACTCTGCAGCATCTGCTCCAGATATTGGTCATGCTGCAGAGTTAGGTTCATGCTGCGTGCAGTCCCCATACCTCACCTGGAGATAACTCAACGTAACCATCTGTCTCCCTGAATGCAATATTGCACTAAATGGTTCAGAGAATAATAGTTACTTTCCAATATCAGAGCAGAATAATTAGGAACAGGAGTAGGCCACATTAAATTGCGCTTCCTCTCCGCTGCTTAACTGCATCCATTACTCCCGGTGTGGTATCCTCTGCTTTGGAGCAACCAAGCACAAATTCGGAGACGAATTCAGGGAACATCTATTGCCTGCCCGTTCCTATCAAAACCACATCGTGGCTGCCATCCAATTCATCTCCCCTTCCCACTAGAACAATATAATATAGATCCTGGACTTGTTCCACCAGCAAAGTCTGGCCACATGAAAACTGAAGGAAGAACGCCTCGTCTTTCACATCGGGATTACAGCCTTTTGAACTCAACATATTATTCACGACTTTCCAAATCTCGGCACCCGCAACCCCAGGTCCAGACCTTCCTCTTCTGACTCCTTGGCTTGACCTAAAGTGTCTTTCCCGCCTCTCCGCTTCACCATTTCCAATGACCTCCTACCTGCATCCACTTATTAAATTTATTTGATCTTTCCACAGAACGGATCCTTTTATTTATTTCTCAGCCCTTTCCCCTCCCCCAGTCTTGATGAATGGTTGTGCCAAATAGTCGACTCTCGTGCTCCTCTGACGCTGCTGACCTGTTGCGATTTTATAGTCTTTTATCAACCCTGACCTTTAACCGTGCCCCGTTATTCCATAATAACTTGGCTATCTACTTCATGACTCAAGTCCACTTTCGTGCCAACGCCTCGCACCCCTCCACTCACCTTGCATCTCTCCACCCATAAATCCATCCAAATCACCTATACAATTTTCCAGTGGTCGGACCTCCACAGCTCAGTGAATTCCAATCATGTACTACCTTCTGTGACAAGGTATATCTTTACATTTGTGCCTTCAATAAGACTACATTGTTCTGTACCTATGTCCCCCAGGTTGAATCTCTGCCTAGATGTAGAAACACTTCTTTTTTATCTGCAATGAATAAACGCCGAACTATTGATAGGTCACCACAGGAATCTGCTTAATGAATCAATCTTCTTTCTTGCTGCACTGAGGTGCAATTTTGCTGTTTCAAACGCTTGCACTGCACTAATTTTGGGAATCCCTCGCCATTTAAATCTACCTTTTGGTTCTTCCGGCCAAAGTTCATGACTTCACTGAACTTACGTCTATCCCCTTGCAGACTATTTACATCTTTATTGTGACAGGCCCCCTCATCAATGTTTCAGTCATTCGCAAACTTTAGCACAACATTCGTTCAGCTACCCCTTGCAAGATATCAGCATAGATTATATAAGTAATTGATGCTGTCTGAGTGATGTTTGTCGTCTTCTAGTTGATATATCTTTTTTATACGGATGAATTTCCATTAATTTAGACTTATAGAATCCTTGCACTGTAGAAGAATGCCCAGCTATTCCACAACTAACTGAGAAGAGTATGCCAGACTCATCCCCCCTCCCCATCAAATTCCTGTAACCCATATATCCCATAACTAATCCAACATTCCTGCACATCATTGGACTGTGTGATAAAAACGACTTGCCCGGAGGAAACCCATGCAGGCATGGGAAGAATATGTGAACTCCAAGCAGACAATCGCCTGAGCCTTGAATCAAACCTGGGTCACTGCGCTGTGAGGCATAGTGCTAACTAATGAGCCAGCATGCCGCCCCAGTTGACTCTCCACTGTGTGTTGTTCAATCATTTCTCCATGCCAAAATATTATCCACCATTTTATGAGCTCCTGTCTTTTGTAATATCTTCTATTTCGCACTACCTTAACGAAATCCTCTGAAAAAATAAACACAAATATAGTATCTACCTATTCCTCTTTATCATGTCTGCTTCTCAGGGAAAGCATTATTTTGCATAATTTACATGACAAAATATGAGTTCCCTTTCACAAAACAATGGCGACTGTCAGTTGACTTGCAATGCTTTCCTTCTGAATTCATTGGAATATATCCCAAAAATAGATGCTTGGCGAACTATCATTAAGGTTCCTGAATTCTGTTTTTCTCTTCTTGACGGCAGACGTCATATCAGAGGCTTTCCAATTTTCCTGATACACTCCTGGTATCCAAGTAAGCCTGTTGGACAATAAACCAGTGTTGTAAACCCCAATACAAAACCGGCATCTTCAAATCACTCCTCAAATTGAGGGAGTTCTGGGATATTACAGCCAATGCCGACACTCAATTTACAAAAAAGGAAGATGAAAAGTCTGTATTAGTTGCTGCGGCTGGTCTACCTTTATTCTTATGATTTTGTCTGGTCGCTTTTGTTATAGGCAGTTCAAAAAATACTCCTCCCATTACCATTTTGCTTATAAGTTGAATTACTTATATTACTTTCCCATATGGCGATCACTTTTGAAATATTTTCACAGAGGCTGGTATCCATTCGTCAATTCACTTTCTATTCGCACATGCATAGTACTTGCCTATGGTCTGGCTTTTTCAGAGACAGGTCTCAGAGTGAATAGATGCTCTGTCACTCCTGTTTATATCTGTCAATCTGGAGTCTCTGTTTGGAACAGGTTATGAACCCCAATCGTGAACTGAGAATCTATACCGTCCAGCCGGCTGACATTGTTGCAATCATTAGATCTCGCCCTCTCTAAGTCTCCGAAACCAGACTTGTTCAATTTCTTGTAGGCTGTCCTGGGAAGGTCTGGCTCCTGCGTCACAACCTCACGTACCGCCTCCTGTTCCTGGAGTATTTCAGAAATAAAGGATCCACTAAATCAAGCAGTAGAGTTGTTCAATATGCCACATCCGCCATACCCAATTCAGTCTCAAGATTTCTTTAACAGTAGGTGCATGGGGGGAACCCATAGGTTGCAATAATCTTTGTGGATGCTCAGAGGGGCAGAGTATGCTTGTTTCCTGGCCCACTTGCAAGCCGACAGCTTTCATATGGTCGGAGCACCTCGGCTGCCTGAACTTTGTACATCACTGCAACGAACATTTGGTCGACCATGCCTCTTACAAATGCAGGGTCATGTGCTCGTTCGGTAGGAAACTTCATTCCATGAAATAATCTGCTTCGCTCGCTCAGAGGAGTCGAGTTCGGCATTGGCGTTCCTGATTCTGATTCCTGTCACACAGGCAGTCAACGACCCGTTCTGAGTCTTTTTTGAAAGCATTTTCGCAACGTTCCATTGATACCATGCGATCTTACTTTGTATCAGTTTCCGATACAGGACGTTGTCGAAACCTTTGCTGAAAAATCACATCGGCATCCTTGAATAAACTCAACCAAATTAACGAGGGATGATTATCCTTTGATAAAGTCATACTAACTCGACCAGATCAAACCTCGCCTCTCCAAACAGCGATTGATTTGCTTCCTCCCTCTTTCCTGCAAATGTTTCCCTTACACTGATGTGAGACTCACTGGTCTATCATTCCCAGGTCTTTCACTTCCAGTTTTCTCGGTAAAGTAGAATCAGATCATCTTTTCTTCAGTCATCTGACACTCCCTTTGTTGCCATATTCAACTTAGAATTTCGGATCAGGCTATTTTCTCTGCCTGGATACAACTCATCCTGACTGGGAATTTGTCGAATAAGAATCCAGAAAAAAAATCCAATGCCTGCTCGCATCCTTTACCAATCTGCTCACCCTCTTCAGAGTTCATGTAATCAAATTGTGTGTCTGCATTCTCTTTCACCCAAGTTAAAAAACGTGACTAATTTTTAGTCTAATGATATTCTCTAGTTTCAAGCAGAGAGCGTTGCTATATTGTCAACTATAACTGTGCCCTGGTAAGTCTGTTCTTCTGGAAGGACTTGCAAACTATCTTGGGATTCTTCACCATTTTGCCGGACAATGCTCGGAAAAAGTCGGAACTGCAGAATCAGGAGACTGGAGTCGGAAAGTGTGGCGCTGGAAAAGCACAGCAGCTCTGTATCAGGAATGTTCAAGAATCAAGAGAGTGCTGATGAATGTCTGATCCCAAAAGGTGAACCATCCTGCTCCTCGGTTGCTGCCTGACATGCTGTGTTTTTTCATCAAGTCACGTATTGCCTGATTCGATATTGTTAGGGCTAGTAAAGCACAGCCTGTCAGGCAGATTCCGAGGAGCAGGACTGCCGACGTTTCAGGCATAAACCCTTCATCATGAATGAGTCACAGTTTTCAAGGGGTGTGAGAGTTAAATGAGAAGGGGTAGGTCTGAGAGAAGGTAGCTGGGAATGCGATAGGCACATGGAAGTGGGGATGGAAGTGTGAGGTTGGAGAGGAGACTTTATGCCTGTCCATACTCCCATTTTAGTCAACTCCCGCTGTGTGAATTTCCTAAGATTCACTGTAATCAATTGTCACCCTTCTGATTCTCGAGAGAACACATCTGAAAATTCCTTACTACAAAATCTTGCCATTTAAGGAATTAATTCAGAAAATGTCAGTTTCACACCCTCTGCGGTCATTATATGCTTCTTGGATCTGGAGACAAAAACTGAAGACAATACTCCAGTTACAGTTTCTGCAACAATCTGTGCAACTGATGCAGAATGGCTTAACTTCTCTTTTCCGATTTTCATTAAATGAAAACCATCCTTTATTTTATCTTCGCACTTGCATATGTTCGTCCCAGTTCCCCTCACTTCAATTATATTCACAAACTCATTGCGTGTCGTATTAATATATACTACCGAATATCCAGTTATATAACACCCACTGCTTCTCCATTGTCGCTGTCCATCAGAAAGATATTTAACCAATTAAAGAAAAGCCAATTATATTTTCCCTTTCATATGTGCTTTGTAATTTCCTCCAATTCTGCTATTATTCGCTAAATATCCAAAACGACACTCGAAACGATAGATTCCAAAATATGCTTTATGATAAGGTGACTGATCTGCAGTTCTCGTTCCCTATTCTACCCTGTTTAAATAATTGGATTAACATCACAACTCCCAGTTATCCTGTATGTCTACCTATCTTTGCAGAATATATGAGGAAATAACACAATGATCACAAATGCAGTAAATATATCGACTGATTCTGCCTCCAAAATTCTGTTATGAAGTACATATGGCCCAACAATGCTCAATCCAGCTATGTTTTCAAATAGTGCCTTGTTGCTGATACGAATGTTTTTATTTGACCACTCAATTCCCATGGTCAGTTGGTATTTCTGGGAGATTTATGGATGATTTGCAATGAAGGCAGACACCAAGACACTTTCTACTTTCCGTGTAATTTCTCTGTTCTCAACAATAGATCATCCTTTTTCGGATATGCACCCTCTGTTTCACACTTGTCGTTGTTTTATTGTGCTTTCAAACAGTGAAAGAAGATTTTCATGGTCCTTTATGTCTTTTCTTACCTTGCATTCAAGTTTCTTTTTCATTTCCTTGTCAGATTGTTGTTCGTCCTTTGTTTCGTCCTAGGTTTCTCTGAATCCCCTGCCTTATTACTATATGTAGTATTTTGCTGAACATTTACTTTTGATCTAATCCAATTTTTAGCTTCTTTTGTTGACCATTTCTGAGTCCGCTTTCCATTTTGCTTTTTGCATCTTTGTGGAATGTATGTACATTGCACACCTTTTACAAATAACAGACATTGCCTTCTTTCCATTAACTATTATTTCATAAACTTCTTCAATTCACTGATGCCACCTTGAGCTTGATATCGTCGTGGCGAGCATGGATCAGGATTTTAACCTTATTTTCGAACAAAAAAAACTGTGACCAAATGCCAGTTAATGTTCAATACATTGTAATCAATGTTCTCAGATACTCGTTTGCAGAAAGATTATTAATTATTTGTTCAGATCACGCATTACCAATGCAAAATTCTGTCAATTTTCAGCTCGGTTTTCATCATACTGTTTTAGGAAACTATTTCATATGCACTATTAAATCCATTTTTGACAGTATTAGTACTCTTGTGCTAACGCAATTTAGTTGAAAGTTATGTCGCCTATTATTGCTGCAGTGCCTACAAACATTATTATCTAATTTCCTGTTGTATAAGATGCCCAATACCTGTATTGCAGCTTTGAAACGGACATATAATTACCATTTATATTTACTTCTACTTGCTATTTCTGAGCTCCATCTTAACAGATTCTGTGGAATATGAATGATACAAGCTCGGGAAAGGTAAAAGGCAGATTTAAAAGACATATCCAGCGTCACCTATCTTGACGTTGACAAAACACACTGTCTTTTTTTTAGTTCTTATCAGTCATCATTATGACAAAGTTTGTGAAGGTTTGTAGCTCAGGTTGAGGTTTAGGGTATAGGTCTGCTCGCTGAGGTGTAGGTTTTATATCCAGACGTTTCATTACCTGGCGAGGTAACATCATCAGTGGCGACCTGCAAGTGAAGAGAAGCTGTTGTCTCCTGCTTTCTATTGATATGTTTGTCCTGGGGTTCCTGGGGTTTGTGGTGATGTCATTTCCAGTTCGTTTTCTGAGGGGTTGATAGATGGTATCTAGATCTATGCATTTGTTTATGGCGTTGTGGTTGGAGTGCCAGGCCTCTAGGATTCCTCTGGAATGTCTATGCTGAGCCTGCCCCAGGATAGACGTGGGGTGTTTCTTTTCATCCGTGTGCAGGGCTACGAGGGAGAGAGGGTCATGTTTTCTTTTTATGGCTAGCTGGTGTTCCTGTATCCCGGTGGCTAACTTTCTTCCTGTTTGTCCTACGTAGTGTTTGTGGCAGTCCTTGCATGGCAGTTTGTAGACGACATTGGTTTTATTCATGGGTTGTACTGGGTCTATTAAGTTTGAAAGTTTTTCTTTGAGAGTGTGGTTGGGTTTGTGCGCTAAGCGGATTCCGAGGGGTCTTAGTAGTCTGGCTGTCATGTCTGAAACTTATTTGATATATGGTAAGGTGGTTAGGATTTCTGGCTGTGTTTGTTCTGCTTGTCGTGGTTTGTTATGGAGGAATCTGCGGACTATATTTTTTAATTATCCGTTCCTCTCGAAAAAAAAAGATCAAATGGCCAACATTTGCTATCTTCCAGTCTTCTGACACTACTTCTTTAGACAATCACAGTAGAAGGATCGTCAAAGCCAAAGGCACTGCATTCTCCTCTCTGGCTGCCCAGATAATCCTAGGATAAATCCCAACCAGTCAAGTATATTTTCAAACATTCTAGAATTGCAAAAACCGTCTCCTTGTGAACCTCAATCCCGTCGAGTCCAGTCGCCTGTATTCAGTATTCTGCTTGACAACCTTGTCTTTTCTGAGTGTGAATACTGTCGAAAAAATGTTAATTTCGCGCTTACCCATCCCCTCGTACGCAACTGACAACTTCCCAAGATGGCCCTTGATTCGATCTCATCTTAAGAAAGTCATTCTTTGATCGCTGATATATTCGTAGAAAGCCTTCGGGTTTTCCTTGATTCGTTCTGAAAACTACTGCACATGTCCCCTCGTGGCTCTTCTCAGCTCTTTCTTTGGTTCTTTCCGGCTCACTTCTAAGTCGCAAAGCACCTTCTCTTAGCCTTCCCTTCTCATTCAAATCTAAGTCTTTTCTGTCTCTTGACAAGAGATTCAACTACTCCCTCGGTCAACTACTTCCTCCCTGCCGAGCATTGCATACTTATCAATGATACCAAGTAGTTGTTCCGATTAAGTCCCAGAATTCAATTTGTGCCTATCTCCTGCAGTTTCTGTCCCAATTGTATGCGTTCTAAATCTTGCCTTATCGGATTGTAATTGTCTTGCCCCGAACTATAACTTTTAACCTGCAGTATAACCATCACGTTACATGGCTAAAGTAAACTTAGCGATTTGTAGTTACGATCCCCAACGTCCCCTTTTTCTTCTGAGCAATAGGGACTAAGCGCCAGACACCGATACCTCATGGATTATTCCTGGTAAGTTGACCTCACAACAGTATCCCTAAAGGTATACATGTTGTTGGGTGCAACGTCCACAGGGGATCCCTGCACTAACTGCAACTGCAACTCCCTTTCGATCACCTGAATGTGATCCTTCCGCCTGTTTCTTTTACATGAGGTGTGATTACCTCCCTGTAATTTCTCTCAACAACCACCCTCCCTTTCCGCAATGATCCAATGTTCATCCAGCTCCAGTTCCTTAACGCGGTTTTCAAGTTCCTGGAATTGAGTGCACTTTCCGCTGATGAAATTAGCAAGAATTGGAGCGGGTCTCCCTTCCCCCAACATTCTGCAGGAGAAACAATCAATTGCCATTACCTTCATTCCCACATTTCCAAATTTCTAGACATCGCAAAAATAAAGAATAATACAAAATCAATTACTTTACCAAATATGTTATCTCACTTACTCAGCCGTCTCCAGCTCAGTGCGTGCTCCGCTTATTCACGAGAAAAGTTTTTACATCAGTGATTTAGCTCCCCTGCAGCTCGGTCGTCGTTGTTCACACTTTTCCTGCTACTGAAAACAAAATAGAGCGCCTGGGCTATCGAAGCAAGTTTTTAAATCAATGATTCACCTCGCCGGCAGCCCCATGGTCTTTTTTCCCGCTCCTCCTTCTGCTGAGTATAAAATCGCAGGAAGTCATTCATACTATCGTTTTTATAAACCGGTAAGACATGTCCGGATTAAGCCAAATTGGAGCAGCCTATTTAAAGCTTGTGCCCTTCACATGGAAATTGAAAGGAAATACAAATATTATTGAGAGGGAAGAACTTAGGAGGATCATTTACACTGGGGAATTAAATGTAGTGTACAAACGATCAGTATTTTAAGAAAAAAATGTTTATTTCATTATCAAGGGATGCATTACGGGGCATTTGCAACGTCAAACAACAAATCATCAGATTCTGACAAACGGCGTGGATAATGGAGATCCTGGAGTTGTAAAATATCTTGATTTACAGAAGGAATTTAATAAAATGCCGGAAGAAAAGACTGATACGTCAGATAAGGACACGTGGCTTTGGAAGCAATTCATTGGCTTTGTCCAGTTTTGGGGAAACAAACAATAATGCATCGGTGGAATAGTTAAAAATAAAGCTGAAAATGTGTTGCTGGAAAAGTGCAGTAGCATCCAAGGAGCAGGAGAATCGACGTTTTGGGCATGAACCCTTCTTCAAGAAAACTAGTTAAAAATACCCAACAATAGGTTATGGTCCAGCAAATCTATTCGGAAGTATTTGCTTTCTGAGTGCTACTCCCTCGTCAGGTGTTTGTGGGGAATTATATTGTAAGACACATAATTTATAGCAGAAGTCTGCAGTGGGATGTAACTGATATTATATATTGAAAAATACACGGATTGCAAGTTAAGTCTATCATCTTTTATAATGACCATGTTGGTTAAATCAAAAGATATTTTTATTTAATGTTAGATTCTCACGTGCACTTTAACAATTGGTGTCATGTAGGCCCAGGTAAGGTATTGATAGCGTTAACTCCTCCTAACGCTGACAATGTCATAATGATCAGACTGATTTTAATCCAGTAAATGGATTTACAGAATCTTGCATGGATTCATTCAGTTTTTCAGCGAAGTTAAATATAATTCTGCAAGTTCTCCGAAAGCTAGTGCTTCAAAATAAACCTGTAGTGCTCTAACTAATGTGTGTTTTTTTTAAAGTTTGCACTACCCAGTCCAACACCAGCGTCTCCAAATCATTTCTACCCTAGACAGAATAGATTAGTCATTTCGTGGTGGGCAATATTTGGGGTGCTATAAATGTCGGTCCTTAGGCCCCAACTGTTTAACATTTGTAATATAACTTTGATTATGGTTTACGAAATACCATACCTTCATTTTCACTTGCACGTAACATCGGTGTAAAAGTGCATTGCAGATAATATGTCAGACATTTACAACGAAAATTTTATAAATGGATATTGTGAATGGACCAATAATTAGCAGATAAGTTTAAAACTATGTTTTCTATTTTGGTCAGAGGAATATAAAGATATCTTATTTTCTAAAATTGCTTAAGTGCAGACTATATGAGTCAACTCGTACATATCACAGAAAGCTCACATGCAGTCCAGCAGGTAAAGAGAAAGGCAAATGCAATTTAAGAGATTATATCTGAAAGAATAGAGTGTAAACGGAAGAGAGTATTGCTGCAACTGTGCAAGACATTCGTGAGACTGCAAATGTGCATTATATGCAGTTCTGGAACCCTGACGTGAGGAGGTATTTGACTGCGTTATACACATTTCATAAGCAACCAGATTGCTTCAAAAGACGAAGAGATTGTCGTTTGAAGAGATATTGAGCATTTCAGGCCAACATTCTCTGGAATTTAGAAGAATGAGAGGGGATCTCAATAAAGGATGTAAGATGCCAAAGGTGATTGAAAATGTAGATGTGGAGTGGAAATTCCGTCGCGTGAGGCAATCGAGAACAAGAGATCATAATTTTAGGTTAACGTAGAGCAGTTTTAATACAGGTGTAAAGAGATCTTAATTCTGTAAAAGAGTTGTGAATCTATGCAAATGTCCAGAGGCCAGTGGGTTCTGGGACATTGAGTAAGTGAAGGGTTATGGAGAGCGAGCAGGGAAATGGAAATAAGGCCGGAATGACATCAAACGTGATCATATTCAATGCCGGAGCAGGCTTGAAGTGGACTATTTGCCGACTGATGTTCCTCGTTCCTATTCAGCCCTTCGAGTGTGCTGTACGTGATTAGAACACAGAGTAGTAGAGCTCAGTACAAGCCCTTCAGCCCTCGATGTTGTGCCGATATTTTATCCTACTGTGCACCAGCTTCATTGTACTTTCTTCCATGTGCGTTCCAAGAGTTGCTATAAAGTCCCCAATGTATTTGGCTCAATAGCCATCCCTGGCAGTGCATTCCCCGGACCCGCCACTCTCTGTGTAAACAACCGAACTCTGACATCTCCTTTAAATCTTCTTCCATTCACATTAAAATTATATCCCCTTGCAATTGCCATTTCCAATCTGGGAAGGAGTCTTTCGCTATCTACTCTGAAAATGGAGCAGCGCTTCAAAAGCTCGTGTTTCCAATTACGCCTGTTGGCCTGTAACCTTGTGTTGCGTGATTTTAACTTTGTACTCCCGAGTCCAACACCAACATCTCCAAATCATAGTCCATCTATGCCTCTCATCATTTTGGATATCTCGATAACGTCACAATTCCTTCTTCTTCGCTCCAATGAGAAAAGTCGTAATTTGCCCAACCTTACTTCATAAGACTTGCCCTCCAGTCCAGCCAGTATCCTGGTAACTCCGCTCTGCACCCATTCTAAAACGTACACATACTTCGTGTAATGAGTCTAATGAAACTGCAGACAATACACCAAGTGCAGTCGAAGCAGAGTTTTATAGAACTGTAAAATAGCAGAGCAGTTCTTTAACCTATTACCCCAGGAAATGAATGCCAAGAAACAATACGAAATAATAACAACCTTATTAAATGGGATAATAAATTTGAGGAATGGATGGATATGGACCCTAAGATCTCCCTATCCATCCAGACTGTCACAAAGTTGGACACGTTTACTGAAAGCTGTTTCGTTTGTCAAGGATATTGTGTTGATTTTTTTAATCAGAGGTTTCTTAAAAATCTCCCTGTTCAGATTCGTCTGGCTTGGTACAGATATTGAAGGGTATTGAGAGACATTCCTTTGTATGTAAACAAAGAAGACATAAGACCAAAGTGGTCATGTTTTAGAAGTGACCTCTAAAATGAAAGGCGATTCATCAACTTTCTAACTGAGCAGTTCGGTCCAGAACTATTTAGGAGTTCAGCTGTGTAGACAGGCCCTCTCTCTCCTTCGACACTTCTAACTTCAAACTGTAAGCATTTGTCCCATTTAAACAGATTTTTATGGGGTTTGCTTATTGGGACTATTGCATATATTTGAAACAGAATAATTAAGTCTTGTTTGGAAAGGCTGACTTCCGTCAGCGATCGTTTTTCTCTACCTTCTGCTTCATTGTTTAATTTTGTGAATACATTGTGTCTGCTTTACAACCAGGCAGTCAACCTAGGTAGCTAACTCTGCTTATTTTCACTGTACAAGTATCGAATCGAATTACAAAGTTGTGGTCTGGTCTGCATGCTTAAGAATGGTTTGAGTGGTCTAACTGAGTTCATAACGGTTCGGGTGGCTCTTTGCAAGATTTTAAACAGTGAGTAGTAATTGCCAGTGTCTTTAGTTCAGATTTTTCTTTTCTTGGGTGGACAGCGTTTGGGATAGTAATGATTCTTTCAGTCGCCAAAAGATTTATGTATTTGGATGTCGTGACTTTGGAAATTTTGCAAAAGATGAAACAGACCAAGTTGCAGCAATTAGCAGACAAGCTAGAATTGGAACTGCCTGCTTATGTGAGGAAAGTAGAGATAATTACAGCAGTCGTTTCGAATTTAAAAAATGCTGGAGAAACCATCAGAGTCTATACATGCAGCAGGTATTCAATTGCAAATGAAGCAGTTTGAGTTGGAGACGAGAGATAAGAAAAGCACACCAGAAATGAAACAGATTGAGTTACGATTAAAAGCAGAAGAGAGTGAAAGAAAAGAGAACGACAGAACAGAGAGAAGAAGGAAGAGCAGCAGAAGAGAGGGAGGAAAGAGAGAGCGGAGAAAGAAAACGGAAGAACATTTGAACTTCAATACTGACATTTCAAAGGGAAAGTCAGGGGAAAAGGCTGGAGATAAAGACTGAGGGTATGATTCACAAGCAAGACAGTGAGCATGAGCAAAGCACTGGTAGTCAGAAACCGAGTGAGAAACTGTTTGTTAACGGTTATATTCAATCATTTCCAACATTTGATTAGAAGGATGAGGTAGCCTCTATCCTCTCATTTGAAATGGTGGCGAACCAGGTGCATTAGCCGGTGGCAATGTGGGTTTTGTTGAAACAAACCAAATGTGGAGGTACGGCTCGTGAGTTATTCGCTTCATTATCAAAGGAGGTACCTGGGGAGCATGGGGAGGCGAAAAAGACCATCTGCAGTTTACATGAACTGTTATCAGATGCCTGCAGATGGTCAAACCAATATTGCGTTCTTAAGGATCACATAGAGTAACTTCGATAGCAGGATAACAGCTTTAAAATTAGAGCAAACCTACGATGCCCTCAGAGATATAAATATTTTGAAGAAATTCAAATTCACTGCCTGAAGTATTGCAAACTTGTGGAAGAGCTGAGAGTTAAAAGTGGCAATGTTAAAAGCTGAATTCCCTGATGATTATGAGCAGGATCGTTAAACTCGGTTTGGCTTCCAGAATTAAATACATTGCATGAGGGATAGAAATTGTGTCAAAGAGACTTTCTGACGGGGAAAGTGAAAGGTAGATCTCAGTGAAGATCAGAATACTAACCGACCACACGGTAAAAAAAAAAATCCTTTAGGGGAAGACAGAAGTTAAAAAATGCGCTGTTTTCATTGTAATAAAGTGGGGCACAGGAAATCACAGTGTTCGTGAGCTAGGAGAAAGCGAGATGTAGGAAAACGGCCATGCCTTGAAGTTTGGTTGGACAATTAACAAAAACACAATGGAAGTTAAACAACTTTCTTCATGTCTACGAGATGATCAGAGGTTGGTTAGGGGGAAAGTGCCGGATTTGCTTAATAGTATACATGAAAGGGGAAAGTTTACTCCAATAGGCCAGAAGTAGCAGGGAAATGGGTTACAATATTAAGAGACACAGGATTATCTCAGTTTGTAATGCTGAGAGGTGAGGAAATATGTACTCCAGAGGGACAATTGCCTGAAAAGATACTGGTAACAGGAATTCATGGTGAAACAAGAAGTGCTCATTTAGGTGAATTGAGGCTAGCGATTCCAGAGAAGAGTGGAGAATTTGTGGTAGGCTGACTGGACAAACTCTCAGCTCCACGAATACAATTTGTACTTGCTAATGATATAGGTGATTCAGCGGTAGGCGTGATTGAAAAGCCAGTGGAGAAGCAGCCTACTGAACACACGAAGTATGTTTATCCAGAATGTTTCCCTGATTGTGTGGTCACAAGATCACAGATGCATAAGCTGAAACAGACGAGGTCAAGGATAAGTCTAAGATAAAGAAGCTGAAATAGCTATTTCCAAAAGGTTTTTGAACAGCGAAGAGGGACAGAACGGGTGCAAATAGGTAAGCATGCAGTAACGTTGACTCTGCGAGGTTAATTTCGTTACAGCAGAAAGATGAGATGTCGTAACAGTTGTCACAGAAAACATCTACAGACAAGAAAAGTGAAAGCATCTCTGTGTATTGTTACTTAACATCTGATATCTTCATGCGGAAATTGAAAACATCACACATTCAAGCAGATGAGAAATGAGCAGAGATTCATCAAGTCGTTTTACCATTAGGGTACAGAAGACGGTGGTGCAAGTGATGCATCAACTACGACTTGGAGTTAACCTAGGGGTGAAGAAAGCACTTGCTAAGATACAAAGATATTTTGTATTGGCCTGGACTACACAAGGATGTCGTTGAACATTCCCAGACATTTCACAAAAATCAGCTAAACAGAAAACCACAGGCAGTAATAAATCTGCATATTTAATACCTATTTCAGCATTTGAGAAAACTATCAGAAGAGTTTTGATAGATTGTGTAGGCCCACTACTTCAACCAGAAAGTGGGAATAAGTATTTATTAACAATAATGGATGTGTCGACTAGATTTCCAGAGGCATTCCCATGACGTAACATCGCAGCTAAAAGTGCTGCAGTAGCATTACTTATTTTTTCTATAGATACTGTCAACAAAGGAGATCCAGTTAGATCAAGTATCAAACATCGCATCCAAAATATCCAAGAAATTCATCGCTAAATTGGGAATAAAGAAGTTCAAATCTACTGTGTACCATCTAGAATCGCAAGGATCGCTGGGCAGATTGCATAAATCAGGAAATATCATGTTGCGCGCTATTGGTCAGGATTATCCAGAATAATGGGATAAGGCAGCTTTATTATGTACTTTTTTCCGATGAGAGATGCATGTAATGCTTCGACCAAATTCAGTCATTTGAATTATTTTTTTGTGCATGAAGTAAGAGAGCAGTCAAAATTGATTGAAGAGAACCTTATGAGTCAGAATTCAGAGACCATACATTTGGACTTTCTGTCAAGTTTTAGAGAACTAAAGCTAGAGAGTTGGCTAGACAACATTTTAAATTATCAGAGCATTCAATGGAACAGGAACGGGTACGAAATCATAAATGCGCAATCTTACAGATTGGGATAAGGTATCGGTGCTATTTCCAGACTTAAAAATCAAGGTTGAGTGGACCTTATGAAGAAGAAATTTATTGAGGAGAAAAACTTGATAAGGCTTCCAGATAGGAAAAGTCCCACATAGTGCGTTGTGTATATTCTCAAAGTTATTTTGACAGGGAAGGAAAGAAGAACGAAGTCTAGACGATTCTGATTTGGACATTCATTTAATAAAATTCGCAATGACGAAGTTGGCGAAATTTGGACAAATTGTTAAGTTACTTTCCACAAGAAAATCGAAATGAACTGAAAGAATTGTTGCTATCAAATGGGGAGATATGCGGAAGTACACTGGGAAGTGCTGATCCAATTATGCATGATTTAAAGGTGATGCTTTTCCTATTAAGCAAAATTCTTATGGGCATAACCCTCAAAAGTTGGCATAGGTTCTGAAGGAGATACAGCACATGCTGCAAGATGACATAATCGAAATCAGTTATACTAACTGGAGTTCACCCATAGTCATGGTTCCAAAGCCAGATGGAAACCAACGTGTATGTGTGGACCACCGAAAATGCAACGCCATTACAAAGACTGATGCGTATCTAATTCTACAGTTGGAGGACTGTGTCGAAAACGTGGGTCAACCAACTTACATGTCTAAGTTGAACTTTCGCAAAGGCTACTGGCAAGTAGTTCTGTCAGAAAGAGCTGAGGGGATTTCGGCTTTCATAACGCCAAATGGACGATATCTCTTCAAATGTATGCCATTTGGTATGAAAAAATTTCCAGCCACATCTCAGTGAATGATAAAAAAAAGGTCGTTTTCGGATTATCTAACTGTGTGGTGTATATTGATGATGTGGTGACTTTTCGTCAGTCACAGAAGGAACATTTACAGCATTTCTCGGAATTGTTCGACAGACTTCAGAAGGCAAGGTTGGTGGTAAATCTAGCTAAGACTGAATTTGCCAATGTGCAATACACTTTCCTGGGCCATTATATTGAACATGGACAAATGGCCTCACGGGATGCGATGACGAATGTAATTGGGGAATTTCCCACACTGTCAATGAAATAAGCTACACTCTAGTTCCTTGGAATCAAGCGGAATTTACTGAAAACTTGTGCCATATCTTAGCAGTGTGGCTGCTCCACACACCAAATTGTTAAAAAAGGCAAGACGTTTCAGCAGTCAGGGAATACCAAAAGACTTTTGACAGACTACAAACTGTGTTAACCACTGCCACCGTATTAGCCATACTGGATTGCAGGAAGCCTGTCAATGTGACTGTCGATGCCAGTGATGTGGATCTTGTTGCGGTTCTCTTGCAGGAGCATGACGAGTGGATAGAAAACGAACAATTTTCCAAGAAGCTGAACTATCATCAAGAGAAGTATTCAACGGTGGAGCAAGAGACTTTAAGATTCGGGTGTTTTGACAACTAACTGGATTTTGGATGGATTTTAAATATGAAGCCACCTTTTGGCATTGATGGTTCATTTTTTAAGGGTGGGGGAGAGGTGTTCCAAATCTGGTTTCATTCTCCTAAAAACACTTTTGTTTACTCAAGTATACTCTGAACAAATGTTTTTTCAGGAAGGTCGTAAATATTTTTTCAGTTCCGATTAGTCTAGTTTGGTACAGAGATTAAAGGGATGCCTTTTTGTTTTTATATAACCACATGAGACTTCAGGCCAAGTGGTCATGTTTATAAACTATCTGTATAATGAAAGGGGAGTGGTCAGCTCTGTAGTTGAGCAGTTCAGTTCAGAACTAGATTGGAGTTCATCTGTGTGGACATGCTCGCTCTCTGCTCCTGCCCTTCTATTTACAACGTGCAAGCATTTGTCCAATTTATAAAAGCTTTTTGAAGGTAGGGTTTTTTATTGGGACTGTTGCATATATTCCAAACAGTAGAAAGGAATCAAGTTTGGATAGACAGAGTTCTGTTGGTCTTTTTTATTCTGTTCTTTGTTTCTCAGTGTATCATTTTATGTTTGTTTTTATGTTTAAAAAGGCTTATTTACTTAGGGCAATTTTCACCAAACGAAACAAATTGCAAAGGTCTAGTCGAAGCTCACTGCTTCAAAATATTTTGAATAGTCTGACCTAGTTCAAAACGAAGGTGCCAAGAATCCTGCGTTTAACCCTGTATTCTGTATTCACATTCGACCTTCAAAATGAATCATTTCACACTTTTCAAGATTGAAGTACATCTGCCACTTGTCAGACAAGTTCTGCATCCTGTCAATGTCCCGCTGCAACCTCCAACTCTACACATTACAAAGTTCCATCAAACGTCATGTCATCGGTAAAATTTAGAATTCATCCAACCACGTCCTCATCCGATATATTTATAAAACTCACAAAGAACAGAGATCTCAAAAGCGATCTCTGTGGAATATTACCAATCAACAAGCTCCAGGCTGAATCTTATTTCCATCGACGAACACCCACTGTCTTCTATGCGTTAACCAATTCGATATCCACAACCAGATTTCCGTGTGCCACGTCTCCATAGTTTGTAAATGAGCCTAACGTGGGAATCCTTTTCAAACGCCTTGGCAAAATCCATTTACACCAAATCCACTGCTCTAGCTTCATCAATGTGTTGCATCATGTCCTCAAATAATTCAACAAAGTGTGTGAGCTGCGAACTATCTTTCACAAATCCATGTTGAACACCTGTAATCATCTATCATTTTCCAAGTAATCCTTTCTCTCAAAGTCCTTTCCAATAATTTGCTCATCAACGACATTAAACTGACTGGTCTGCAGTTCCCAGGAATATCTTTTCTCCCTTTTCTGAACAAGGGAATAACAGTCGTCTCCCTCCAATCATCTGTCACTATTCCAGTCGACAGTGAGAATACAAAGATCATCACCAGTAGCGCAGCAATCTTTTCTCTCGCTTCACGCATTCGCCTGATCGAGAGACTTAATTAGCCGATGTTTTTGAATGATTTGGGTAGGAACGTACAAGGCATGATTAGTAAGTTTGCACAATACACGAAAATACACAGTATCATGTTCAGTGAGAAAAGTTATCAGAAATTGCAGCACGATCTGGATCAACTGGGGCAGTTGGCTGAGAAATTGCAAATATAGTTTAATATAGATAAGTGTGAGGTATTGCATTTTGCAAAATCACATTAGGGTAGGAGTTCTATGGCGAATGTTTCGGTCTTAAGGAATGCAGTGAACAGGGGGTATATGAGTTCAGGTGCACGGTTCTTTGAAATAGAGTCAAAAGTAGACAGCGCAGTGAAGAAAGCTTTTGGCACACTGGCGTTCATCAGTCAGGACACTGGGTATGGAAGTAATTTTGCAGTTGTACAGGGCGTTGGTGAGGCCGCACTTGGAGTATTGTGCAATGTTAGAGGGGAAAGAATAAAATGGAACTTGAGGGGCAAGTCTTTTACACAGAGGGTGCTACGCATATTGAATACGGTGCCAGCAGAAATGGTTGATGCGGATACATTAACAACATTCAAAAAGCGTTTGGACAAGTGCGTGGATAGCAAAGGTTTAGAAAGATATGGGGTAAGTTCAGGGAAATAGGTTTCACGTGAGTGGGCATTTTGTTCGGCATGGACTAGTTAGGGCAGAAGAGCCTTTCTCCGTTCTGCAGGACTCTATGAATCCATCAGTAAACATGACCACAGCTCCCGACTTGTATATCTGTCAGACAGAAGTTGCAGATGGTCATAAAGTGGTCAGGATCATCAGAAGCATGTCTCAATTCAGACATTATACAGGAGGAGTATGACACGACCTTGGGACTTCTGCCATTATTTAAACCTTTAAGTCAGCTTAACAGTGGAAGCAAAGCCAAGTGAAAATTACACAGAAGAAAAGCTACTCACCATTCAACAGCCACTCACTTACCGGATGCCTGTGAAATCACAGTTCAGTTTCCTTTTACTTTACCGTTATGCTCCTACCTTCCTCGTTCGACTCCCTTACTTCGCTGATGGTCGTCCTCGTAAGCATAGCCCGATATCCATTTCTGCCGACACTTAGACGTCCAGCATAATTTCAAACACAAAGCAGCCATTCTCAAATTGGCCGCTCTAAAATGACCACTCTGCTCGTTTGCTTTGTTATTTGTTTCTGGGCAGTGGCTGAGACAACACCTATCAGAGTCCTCTTCATTTGCTTCCCATACTTTGTTGGTCATCCTCACACTGTTCACTGACACCAACTCTTCTGCACTCACTCCTGAATTGCAGTGAATCAGATCGCCTCCCAAAATCTTCTGCAGTCGCTTGTCATCAATGTCTTCTGTTTTTGGGACAAGAGCGTCTCTGGATGGACAGCATTTATTACCATCTCTAGTTGCACTTGAGAGGATGGTGCAGAACAGCCTTCTTGAACTGCTGCAGTCCCTTAGGAACCGAAACCGGATTTTGATTCAGCAATGGTGAAGGACAACGACATATTTTCAAGTCAGGCTGGTGTGTGGTCTTGGTGAGGAACTTGCACGTGCTGATGTTTTGATGTATCTGATGCCCTTCGCCACCTTGGCAGAAATTATAGTTGGTTTGGAAGGAGCTATCTAAAGATCTTTGCTGAAGTTTCACAGTTTCATTCTTTAATGAAACACATTGCTGCTACTGATTGTCACTGGACGCTTGTGGACGTCATGCCAATCAGGCACGCTGCTTTGACCTGGATGGTGTCAAGCTGCCTCAGTGTTGTTGTAGATGCATACAACCAAATAAATAGAGATTAGTTCATCACACTCCTGACTTATGGTGTTGTAAATGTTTTACTGAGTCAGGAGGTAAGTTGTTCATCACAGTATTCCTAGCCTCTGACCTGCACATGTAGCAACGGTCCTTATTAGATTAGATTACTTACAGTGTGGAAACAGGCCCTTCGGCCCAACAAGTCCTCACCGACCCGCCGAAGCGCAACCCACCCATTCCCCTACACTTACCCCTTTTATCTAACACTACGGGCAATTTAGCTTGGCCAATTCACCTGACCTGCACATCTTTGGACTGTGGGAGGAAACCGGAGCACCCGGAGGAAACCCACGCAGACACGGGGAGAATGTGCAAACTCCACACAGTCAGTCACCTGAGGCGGTAATTGAACCCGGGTCTCTGGCGCTGTGAGGCAGCAGTGCTAACCACTGTGCCACCGTGCCGCCCTTATGTGCATGTTCAGATGAGATTCTGGTCAATGATAACCGAAAGGACGTTGATGCCACGGGATTGATAATCACAATTATGTCGAAAATTGAAATGGTAACGCCATTGAAAATGAGGTTGCTGTCGTGAGATTTTCTCTTAATGGTGACAGTCATTTCCTGGCATTTGTGTGGCTACGCAATGGTGCTTGGTACATGGCAGCACAAGCCTGGATGTAGCCCAACTCTTGCACGTGGACTGCTTCAGTATTTGAAAAATGAAACTCATAGAATACTACCGTGTAGAAGCAGGCCATTCGGCTCATCACATCTACAAAGACCATCTTAAGAGTAACCCTGCCCAACATACCCCACCACACTGTTCCGAGAACACCGCTTTTCCCATGGATGATTTCCAGTCGCCTACTCATCCCTGAACATTGTGATCAATTTACAATGGCCAATTCATCTGTCCTCAGCTTTGGACTATTGGAGGAATGCGGTGCAGCCAGAGGAAATTCATGCAGAGGAAGAAAGAATATGCACACTCCACATAGACAGTCATCTGGTAGTGGAATCTAAACAAGCTGCCGTAAATTGTGCTGAACATTCTGCATTCAGTTACAAACATCCTTACTTTTGACTGTATGATGGAGAGAAGGTGGTTGAAGAAGCGGCTGGATATTATTGGCCTAGGACACTATGCAAATATACTCCTGAAGTAATGTACTAGATCCGAGATGACTGACCTCCACCACTCTCAACCATCGTCCTATGTGCCAGGATTTACTCCAAGAAACGGAGAGCTTGTTCTGATACTCATTGGTTACACTTGTGCTTCTACTCCTTGATGCAAAACCTAGTCAAATGCAGTCTTGATGACAAGTGTGTCACTCTCACGTTTCCTCTCGAACCACTTGCCTATGTTTGAAAGAAGGCTGCCATAAGGTCAAAAGCTGAGTGGCACTGGCGCAACTCAAAAAGGGCTTCACTGAGCAGGTTATTGTTGAGCAGGCACTATTTGATAAGCACTGTTGATGATCCCTACTATCACTAAACTGCTTATCAAGGATAGAAAAATGGGACGTAATTGACCTGGTTGGATGTATCCTGCTTTTCGAGTATAGGACACATATGGGCAATTTTCCATTTTGTCAGGTAGATGCCGGTGCTGCGACTGTACCGGAAGAACACAAGTCTTCAGTACTATTGGTGGAACATTATCAGGGCCCAAAACCGTTGCATGATCCTCTGCATTCAAACATTTCATGATATCACATGGAGTGAATCGAATTGTATAAAGACTTGATTTGGAGATGCCGGTGTTGGACTGGGGTGAACAAAGTTAAAAATCACACAATACCAGGTTATTGTCCAACAGGTTTAATTGGAAGCAATAGCTTTCAGAGCTACGCTCCTTCATCAGGTGATATTGATGAAGGATGAAGGATGAAGGACCGTCGTTCTGAAAGCTAGCGTGCTTCCAATTAAACCTGTTGGACTATAACCTGGCGTTGTGTGATTTTTAACTTTGTATAAAGACTGATATCTTTGATGCTGGGGCCAGTGAAGAAGGCCTTTTTAGAACATCCATTTGGCACTTCAGTTGGAATGCTTCAAATGCTTCAGTTATATCTTTTCCGCTGATGCATTGGTCTCTTCAATCATTGAGGGTTAAGTAACTTGTCGAGCCTCCTCCTCCAATGAGTTATTCAACTGTACGTTCCCGTTCGAAATTGATGTAGTTGGGGAGTAGACTTTAGATCTAAACTGTTGATTGTGGACATGCGTAATTCTATCATGTGCTGCTTACGTTGTTTGGTGTGCAATTAGTTCTATTTGGTACGTTCACCAGGTGGACACCTCAATTTTAATTATGTTTGATCTTCTCCTGGCATGGTCTTGTGCACTCTCCATCGAATAAAGGTGGATTCCGTGGCTTGAGCATCATGACTGAGGTAATGATATCCCGGCCATGAGGTTTCCAGTTGTGCTGAAGTACAGCTCTGCTGCTATTGATGCCCACTGCGTCTCATGGATGCACAGACTTGAGGTGCTAAATCTGTTCAAGGTCTGTCACATTTAACACGGTCTGTGTGCTACAGAACACGATGAAGAAGATCGCAATGTTAAGGCTGTACTTCATCTACCTAAGGAATGTGCATTAGTCACTCTTACAGATACTATTTACCATCATGGACAGATGCATCTGCAGCTGGCATATAAGTAAGGATGAGTTTGAGTTTGATAATATTGTTGTCACATGTCCAGGATGCAATGAACAGTGTTGTTTTTCCTGCTGTACAGACGGAACAGACCATTAAAAAGTCCATAAGGGTCGCAAACCGAGCGTTAAGTATAATGTTTCAGAGTGTTACAAGGGGACATAAATTTAAGGTGAAGTGTGGAAGGTACAGGGGAGATGTCAGGGGTGGGTTCTTTACACAGAGAGTGGTGGGGGCATGGAATACGCTGCCTGTGGGAGTGGTAGATTCAGAACCTTTTGAGACCTTTTAGCGGCAATTGGATAAGTACATGGATAGGTGCTGAAGCTAGGACAAATGTTCGCAACAACATCGTGGGCGTAATGGCCTGTTCTGTGCTGTATTGTTCTATATTCTATGTTCTATGCTACAGCTGCAGAGAATCTGCTGAGAGAGATCAAAATTAACATTTGAGGAGTCAGTTCAAAAGTCTAAATAAACGGGAAGAAACTGTTATTGAATTTGTTTGCGTGTGCATTCAAACGTTTATATCTTCTGCCTGACCGCACAGGTTCGAAGTAAATATAACTTGAGTGGGAGGGGGTTAGTTGTTTTCCCGCGGCAGCAGGACGCATGTATGGAGTCAATGAATGGATGACTGGTTTAAAAAAATGGAATGGACTGTGCTGCCAAATTCCTGTAGTCCCTTGTGGTATGGAGGAACAGATGTCAAACCACACTGTGTTGCCTCTTGAGAGGCTAGTTTCTACGATTCATCTATAAAATTTGTAAACGGCTTTGTGGACATGCCAATTTTCCTTTGCCTCCCGTGGAAGCCAAGAAGTTGTTGTACTTTCTTGACTTGGAAATGCCGGTGTTGGACCGGGTGCACACAGTTTAAAATCACAGAACAACAGTTTATTATCCAACAGGTTTAATTGAAAGCACTGGCTTTCGAAGCGCTGCTCCTTCATCAGGTGGTTGTGTAGCATACTAAGAAGTGAAACTATCATGGTATTCGAGTAGACAAAAGAGTCAACAAAAAATCAAGATAATTTTCAATGTATAATTTAGGTTACATCACATTGTAAACTTCTGCTATAAATTCGGTATCTTTCAATTGTGTCCTCCATAACCACCTGATGAAGAAGTGGCACTCCAAAAACTACTGCTTCCAATTAAACCAGTTGGACTATAATCTGGTGGTGTGCGATTTTTAATTTTGAACTTTCTTGACAGTTGCATCAGCATGGCTGGAGCAGGACAAATTATAATTGATCATTTCTTCCAGGAACTTGACGCTCTGTACTTTCTCTGCCTCAGCATCATTCATGAAGAAAAGTGTGTGTCCTGTACTCCACTTCTAAAAGTCAATGAATGGCTCCTTATTTTTTTCTGATATTGATGGAGAGTGAGCTATCACCATCCTGCAAAACTCTCTTTTTGTTATACTGTCTTGCTGTTGTTTGAATTCTGACATGCAAATGTGGTGTCGTCGTCAAATTTGCAAACGCAATTGAGGCGGAATTTGACCACGCAGTTGTCAATGTCTCATGTTGAGGACAAATATGCTTTTCCCTCTTCTTGATTTTCTCCACACCTGCTGTTCCCATACTAGCAGCTTTGTCCTTTACAATCCAACCTTTTCGTTCAGTAGTGCTCCTGCCAAACCAATCCTGGAGATGGACACAGAAATGCCCCACCCAAATTAAATTTGTCCTATTGCCTCCCTCAGTGTTTCTTCCAAACAGTGTTCAACAAAAAGGAATACTGATTCATTAGCCAAGGCAGGGTGGAACGTAGAACAGGATGCAAAAAAGGGATGGTTGATGATACTGGCTGAGAAATTGTCTAGATAATGTGATTCCATAAGAAAGACTTTGTCAGGCTGTTGCTCGACTAAACTGTGAGATAGCTGTCCCAAGTTGGACACAAGCCCCCAGATGTTTGTACTAAGAACTATGCTGGGTCAAAAAGGTTGTTTCTGCAATTGTCTTTTCAGTGCTTATGTCGACACTAAGTGGTCCGTGCAGATTAATTTCTCTGTTGAGACTGTGTAGAGATGGAGAAAACTAAGTGGCTTGCTCGGCCATTTCAGAAAACAGTTGAATCAATCACATTCCTGCGGCTCTGGTGATTAATATTGCACAATCAGGATGGTGAACCAGGTTTGAGGGACTGAATATCCTACTCTTGCTCAAATACGCAGCTACTACTAAATCCATGAGAGAATATGAGGCTGTGATATCTGAGATGCAGAAAGCCACACACATCACATCTTATTGCAGATTTAACCAATCTTAGAACAAGATGGAGTGAGCACTTGAGAAGAGTAGAAGTGTCACTCAGCTCGGAAGACGAACATGGTTCAAATGTCACCTGATTCCAGAAGACTGTTATGCGTTTTGATTTAAAAAACAATTTTCAATTAAAGGACTCACAGTTAGTAATGGCCTGCATTTGTAGTCACCGATAGCCATAGCCTTAGACATTGGCAGGCAGCTCTCATGATCTGCGAACTAGTTAAGCAAAACATTTTCGTGGGCTTATCACACAATCGTAGAGTGGTTGCAAAAACTGTGGGCTTCATTCATCCCATCGAATTTGTGCCGGATCGCTCCAAAGCCAGTTTAGTCCTACACCTGCACCTCTCACAGCAAATGGGGGTTATTCTCAGTACATCTCGAGTTTGTGTGAGCATGAGGCATGTGCGCATATTCTCTGGATAACAGATCACTGTGCTCACATTTGTGGACCAGATGCAATTTTCTTTACTGAACAACTGGCACTAATTCATTCTGCGGTTGTTCTGTTCTTCATTGTCTACGAGGAGCCCACTGATTAACCTGAGAGTTAGCTTGTATTGCCGAGCGAATAGCCAAAGTATTTCAGCCATATTTATGAAATGTTGAATGAAATCAGAATCTATTCTTGCGATTTTCTTAGTTCAATACTGTTGTGGGTACGGCTGGGGCGGTACGAATTATGAGGGGTAAGAAATGGGATACAGTGTCTATCCCTGTTGCTCAGAATGGAAGGGTGGAGTAAAGCAGGCCATTGCTATTTGGGAACTCCGCAGTTAGGCGGACAGATAGCAGGTACTGTGGGAACGAGAGCGTCTCAGCTTTGCATTGCCTGCCAGGTTTCAGGGTTAGGGAATTGCTGGATCTTGTGTTGGGATTCTTTAGGTTGAGGGGGACAAGCCCCAAGTCGTGGTCCACAGAGGAACTATTGATATAGATAGGAAAGGTTTGGGGATTTATGGCGGAAATCCAGGGAGCTAGTGTGGAAGCTGAGTAGTAGTAAGGTCAGAGAGGGGTTCGAACACCTGAATAAGTAGGGCTCATTCTGGGATCAGTGGAAACTTTTGAAATAGAATTGTCTACACCTGAACCAGAGGGGTACCAATTTCCTGAGATGGGAATGTTTGCAAATGCTATTTGGTATGGTGTCAGTTAATTCAGCAGGGGGCGGTGGGCACAATTTGTAGTTCCTGTGTTCAGGACGTTCAGAGTAGTGAGGTCAGAATTTTGGTTTCAAGGTCGTAAGAGTTCATGGACAAGCAGGAAGGTGGTTCTGAAGTGTATTTATGTCAATGCCAGGAAAATCTGAAATAAGGTGTTTGAGATTGTAGCATGGATTGGTGTCTGGGACTTTGATGTTGTGGCCATTTCGGAGACATAGATAGAACAGAGACCGAAATGGTTGTTTCAGGTTCTAGGATTCAGATTTTTCAGTAAGAACAGAGAAAGTGGTAAAGGATGGGGAGTTGGCATTGTTAGTCAAGGACAGTATTATGGTATAAGTACGGATGTTTGAAAACTCGTCTACTGAGGCACCATTGGATGAGGTTGGAAACCGGAAAGGAGAGTTTACCCTGCTGGAGTTATGTACAGGGCTCAGAATAGTTCCAGAGAGGTAGAAGAAAGGACAGGAAAGACAATTCTGGATAGGAGTGAGAGCAACATTGTAGTTGTTACGGGAAGATTTAACTTTCCAGATATTGACTGGAAACACGATAGTTCTGGTATTGTAGATGAATCAGTGTTTGCCCAATGTCTGCAAGATTTTTTCTTGACATAGTATGTAGAAAAGCCAACAAGGGATGCTACCACATTGGATTTTGTAATGGGCAATGATCATGACCAGGTGTTAGATTTGGAGGTAGGTGAGCACTTTGATTATGTTTACATTAACGATGAAAAGGGATAGATATACAATGTAGGGCACGAGTTAATGCTGTGGAAATGCAACCATGGGATGTTTTAGGCATGATTTGGGATCCATAGGATGGGGAAGGAAGCAGCAGTAGATTGGCACGTTTGAAATGTGGAAATTATTCACCGAACAGCGACTGCGTGTCCTTCATAAATATGTGCCGGTTTGGCGGAGAGGATGTGTTGGAACAAGGGAGCCATGGTTCCATAAAGAACTTGAATATCTTGTCAATGGGAAGAAGGAGGGTTATGTAAGGATGAATTCTGAAGGTTCAGTTATGGCGTTTTTTAGAGTTGCACGTTTGGCAGAAAAGCCCTAAAGAGAATGATAAGAAGAGCCAGGAGGGGACATGAAGAACTCACTGGCAAGTGGTAACAAAGAATACCCGAATGCTTTCTATCGGTAAATCAAGAATAAAATAAAGCATTCAGAAATATTAGGGCCAATCAATGATAGTAGTTACAAGTTGTCCGTGGAGTTTGAGGAGATGTGGAAGTGTGAAATGAATGTTTTTCATGAGTATTCACACTTGAAAGATACAATGTTGTCGAGGAGAATACTGAGATACCGGCTACTGCTGGCTTAGAGTCAAGGTCACAGAGGTGTACAGCTTTGAAACAGACGACTCGGTCCAACCCTCCACGCCAAACTGATATCCCACCCCAATCTCCTTCCACCTCCCAGCACTTGGCCCATATTCTTCTACATCCTACCGATTCAAATACCCATCCAAATGCCTTTTAAATGTTGCAATTACATTAGCCTCCACGACTTGATCTGGGAGGTCATTCCAAACATGTACCACCCTCTGCGTTAAAAAAAGTTGCCCCTTAGGTTTCTTTTATATCTTTCCCTTCTCATCGTCAACCTATGATATCTAGTTCTTGACTCCGACACCCCAGGGAAAATACTTTGTTTATTTAGCCTATCTATGCCCATCATACGTTTGTAAACCTGTATAATGTCACCCCTCAGCCTCCGACGCTACAAGGAAAAAAGTCGCATCCTTTTCAACATCGCCGTACAGCTCAAATCCTCCAATCATGCCAATACCCTTGTAAATATTTTCTGAACCCTTTCAAGTTTCACGCATCTCTCTGATAGGAGTGAGAACAGATATTCCAACAGTTGTCTAACCAATGTCCTGGAAAGCCGTAAGAATACCTCCCATCTCCTGTACTCAATATTCTGAATGATGAAGGAAAGCATAGCAAACGCCTTCTTAACTATCTTGTCAATAGAGAGTCTACTTTCAAAGAGCTATGAACCTTCACTCCAAGGTCTCTCTGTTCAGCAGCACTCCCTAAGAAATTAACATTAAGTGTATAGGTCCTGCTAAAAAGGGGTTTCCCAAAATGCACTTATCTGAATTAAACTCCTCTTATACTTCTCAGCCTACAGGCCAATCCGACCAAGATCCTATTATGATCTGAAGTAATCTTCTTCGCTGTCCACTACAACTCCAATTTTGGTGTCATCAGCAAACTCGATCTCTTATGATCACAAACAAATCATTTACATAAATGACGAAAACTAATGGACCCAGCATCGATCTTCGTTGCACTCCACTGGTCAAAGGCCTCCAGTCTGAAAAATAACCTCGTTCCCAAGAAGAGGTGTTAGCAATTCTGGGAAGTTTGAAAATAAATAAATCCCCTGGCCGTATGAGATTTAGCTCAGCAAACACTGGGAAGTCAGGTAGGAAAGTGCAGACCCTTCGGGTTTGATATTTATACATCGCCATTGTCTGATGGAATATTCACAGAAGAATAGCGGATAACAAATGTTGTTTCCTTGTTGAAGAAGGGGAGTGGAGATAACTCTGTTATTTATAGACCAGTGAGCAATATTTCGGTTGTCGATACAGTTTTAGAAAGAGCTCTGAGAGATAGGATTTATCATAACCTAGAGAGGAACAAATTGACGAGGGATAGTCAGCACGGTTTAGTGAAAGGTACTTTTGCCTTACAAACCTTACTGAGTTCATTTCCATGCTGACCAACCAGGTGAATGAGGGTAATGCGGTTGTTGTGATGTATATGGATTTCAGTTAGATGATTGTTAAGGCTCTGCACGGTAGGCTATTTCACCAAATAATGCACCATAGGATTAAGGTTGATTTAGCGGTTTGGATCATTAAATGGCTAGCTGAAAGAAGACAGAGAATGGTGGTTGATAGGACATGATCATCCTGGAGTTCCGTTGCTAGTGGTATAACGTAAGGATCTGTTTTGAGGCAACTGCTGTTTGTCATTTTTTTAAATGACCTAGCTGACGGCGTAGAAAGATGAGTATTAAAGTTGTGGATGACACGATGGTCGTTGGAATTGTGGGGTAGTACTGAAGAGTGTTGCAGATTATAGAGGGACATAGATAACCGGCAAATCTGGGCTAAGTGGTCGAAAATGGAGTTTAATGTAGAAGAGTGTAAGGTAATTCACTTTGAAAGAAACAACACGAAATAAGAGTTAAATATCACACAATACCAGGTTATAGTCCAACAGGTTTAACTGGAAGGACACTAGCTTTTGGAGGGACGCTCCTTCATCAGGTGATAGTGGAGGGCTCAATCCTCACGCAGAATTTTTAGCAAAGATTTACAGTGTGATGTAACTGAAATTATACATTGAAAAATTGATTGTCTGTTAAGATTTCATCTGTTAGAATACAGTGACAGTTTCACTTCTTTCGTGTGTAAATCACAAACCCGGAGTTATCTCACTTTTTAGATTAGATTCAATCCAAACATCATGCCACAGACAGAGAACATATTGTCCAGCTATCACCATCGTTAACAGCTAACCCGAGAATGCTACATATTTTCTGATTTACCCATGAAAGAAGAGACACTATCACAGTATTCTTAAAGATGAAAGACTGAACAGACAAGCAATTTCTCAATGTATAATTTCAGTTCCATCACAATGTGATTTTTTGCTATAAAATCTGTGTTAGTGTTGAGCTCTCCGCCATCAGCTGATGAAGGAGCGTCGCTCCGAAAGCTAGTCTGCTTCCAATTAAACCTGTTGGATTATAACCTGGTGTTGAGTGAACTTTGCTCACTCCAGTCCAACACCGGCAACTCCAAATCAGGAATAAAGAATACTGCACTCATGGTAACATTCTTGTCAGTGTAGATTAGCAGGCATGTCTCGGTGTCTAAATACATAGATCCCTAATATATTTGCCACCAGCTTGATCAGGATGTTCAGAAGGCATACCATGCATTAGCTTTTATTGGTAGAGGCATTGAGTGGCTCTGGTGCAGCCACATTTAGATTATTGCCTACAGTTCTGGTAACCACATCATCGGAATGTTGTGGCAGCTTTGGAAAGGGTTCAGAGGAGGTTTATGACAAATGTAACCTGCAATAGATGGAAGGTCTTTTGAGGAAAGGACTTGTGACTTGACGCCATTTTCGTTAGAGAGAAGAAGGTCGAGAGGCTTCTTAAATGAGACGTATAAGATAATCAAAGGTGTAGATAGTGAGAGCCATTTTGCTCGGATAGTGAGGGGACATAGCTTTACATTGGGTGGTGATAGATTCAATACACATGTCAGAGGATGTTTCTTTACTCACGAAGTCGTCAGAGTGTGGAATGCACGGCCTGCAATAGCAGAAGGCTCGTCAATTTTAAGAACATTTAAGTCTTCATTCGATCAATATATGGATGGAAACAGAATTGTAGAGAATAGATGGCCTCAGATTGGTTCCTCCTGACGGCACAACATCGACGGCAGAACGGCCTGTACTGCGCTGTCTTGGTCTCTGTTCTCTGTATTATGTTGAATATGGGGCTATAGATTCTCACAGTGTATACTAAGAATCGTACACCTATTATTAAAGTCAAGGAAATGTGTTTCTGTATGATTTCGGAGTAGGTTATTCCATCCCTCAGCTTGCTGCATCATTTGATAGGATCATGGTTGATCTGATTTTGGCAGCACTTTTATTTTCATGTCTCTCCATTATAACTCCTAACTGCCTTATTACAGTTAGCCAGCATGACTTTATGTGAAGCAGTCTCACACACTTGACTGAGTTATTTGAGGAAGTGACGATGGTGATTGACAGTGGTACAGCCGTGTATGTTGTCGACATGGAAATACTACAGTGTGTTAAAATGTACCTCATAGTAGACTTGCTCAGAAGCTTCAGTTACATGGAGCCTGTGTTGAGTTAGCAAGTTGGATGCAAAATTCACTTGATCATAGAAGACATTGATAGTTGTGCGGGCTGGTTTTTTTCACACTAGGGGCCTGTGGCCAGTATTTTGCAAGCTGTTTGTTATAGATACAATTGGTCTGGATGGACTAATTAGTAAGTTTGCAGATGACATGTAAGTTAGTCGAGATGTGGATAGTGAGGACATCTATAAGAACATAAGAAACTGGCATTGGAGTCGGTCATCTGGACCCTTGAGCCAAGGACTAGATATCAATCAAGAAAGGACACTCGTGATATATTATTCTTGACAATTTGACTGAACGTAACCAGGGGAGTCACACAGTGTCGAGTGCTGCAATTTATATCAATGATTTGGAGGAGTGAAATTGATGCATTATCACTATGTTTGACGATGGCGTCAAAACAAATAGAAAATTAAATTATCAAGAGAAGACAGAGAATCTGATAATAGATATAAACAGGTAAATTCAACGGAAAATAGTTTGGTAGGTAGAATATATTACGAAACATGACCTGTCATTGTCTTCATGCAGCGTAAAAGGCAGTCGTTACTGAAATGGAGAGATTCAGATTACATTAGAAACAAACAATTGACTGAACAACTTCGAGAAAAAGCAAGGGAAAAGGTACCATTGATTGAGACTTCGTTGAGGAGTGAGATGTTGAAGGTTCCAAATCACATTAAGTTTGAATAAAGGCATTACCAGTTCAGTGGAAATGGTGCGTTTCATCAAATTCTTAGTCTGCCTCACATAAACAGATCAAATACCAAACACTGAAGCAAGATGACAGCACACCATGGATAGCTGTGCTGACGATGCTCGCGCACTTCTCAGTAAACTGAGCTATCTGCTCAGCATGGGGAGGATTGCAAATTTTGACAGTACATTGCGTCTATACTTTCAACTGGATGTAATTTTAGCGTGATGTCCGTTACACAACGTGGAGTATCGACTAATATTTTCTTGTGTCAGTATTGAGATTCAGTTGTGTCAGAATATTGGCATCATTAAGGATATATTCCGTAGCTTAAGGTCAAATAGCAGATGGGATTAGCCCATAACGTATATGGGAACGTGTGAATTGTAAGAAGTAGAAATTATCAGGTATGGCCAATGTGATAACAACAGTAGCGATTCGTGTGTTTCATCCTCAGATATTGTCCAGGAATGAGATGGAGCCAGAGGAAGAAAATGTAGTTTGTGATCAGAGTAGAAGACAGTGAGTTCAAGTTGTCGATATTTAAGATTTGGGAGGTGCCAGTGTTGGGCTTGGGTGTACAAAGTTAAAAATCGCACAACACCAGGTTCTCGTCCAACAGATTTAATTGGAAGCGCACTAGCTTTCGAAGAGACGCTCCGAAATGTAGTGTGCATCCAATTTACCTATTGCACTATAACTTGGTGTTTTGTGATTTTAAAATCGATATTTAAGTAATAAGAACAGTGATACAATTGTGCAACGTTTTCAGCTGAGAATGATTATGTAAACATCGTGTCCCATGGTGGACACTGCGAGAATCAATGAGATGGAGCGTGAATAAACAAGATCAATGATACGGTTAGCACTGGTTTGTGGAGTGAATGTCTGAATTCAGAGAGTCAACAAGAAGTGTAATAGTGGCGAGGAATGCACAGTACATAAACGGAACAGTAATAAAATCACATATGTGGACAGAAAAATAACATGACAGTGAGACTTACCAGGGATACCAACAATAGCCAGAATAGGATAATAAATATATTGAATATTCTCAAGTACATATTGGATCCGCATCGATATTGACATTCCACCATAATATGTAGAAAGGTACCGAACATCCGAGGTCAAACTCCTGTCCATTGTTGCAACATTCCAGTCTATTGTTCTCACATTCTGACCCATTGTTAGAACATCCGAGTACAATTTTCCCAGATCTCTTCCCTCCCTTTCTCGGTGGAGTTGCTGCTCTCTGTTAGTTTACGCTCACGCTCATAATATTGGAAAACACTTTTAACGTCACCTGTTTATCATTAAAAACTCGAAACAGTTCACTGGAATAATTAGTATCCATAGAAACAGACATTAATCACAGTTACCAAACAAACAGATCAGTTAACTCCTTCCTGACATCGCTTTTCATATCACATAAAAGGTAACATTTCATCGGTCTAGATGCAATCGTTGAGTTTTGCTGAGGGATGGACTTTAAATCGTTCAAGCATTTTCAGTTGTCTTCCTTATATGTGGGAGTAGAGGTCAGAACAGTGCAGGGTTATAGATGTTCCATATTGTATATAAAAGATGACAGGGATAAAGTAACAGTTTAGCTGCATAAAAGGAAAAGTGGGGTGATTTTGTCGAATGGATAACCGAGGGTAACAATATCTTGTGTTCATTGACTTTGTGTAAGACTGTTCCTCTTTTTAAGTGCACTATAATCAAATATTTCAGAACATTAAGACATAATTCAAAGCATTGTGACTACTGCTCAGGAACAGAGGGCAGCATTTCAGCCCCACTGTGCCTTTCCCAGACGGAAAGGCGGACACCATTCGAGCTTACCTCACTTGGAGAGGTGGAAAACTGGAATATTCACACTTTTCCAAAAGCAATAATTGAAAACATTCGGAAAAGCTACTGCAGCTTTTCGGGGTCTCGCTGAGAGAACACTTGGAGTACATTGTGTTGCTTGTGTTTAGGTAACTGAGAAAGAAGGGACCACCTGAAGTGAGAGTTGAACAGCTGCTCGAAATACCTGGTTGCTGTGTCATTTAATACCTCGAGACTGTTACAGAGTTACAGGAGGATTTCATTCTGCCTCTGTATTTTGTTAGAGTTTGATCATCATTTATTAGAATATCCCTTATTTGAGTATCCTTTATTGACAAATGTTGTCAATTACTCCATTGCTGGAGTACAGTGAAAAGCTTAAAATGTTGCCTCAAATGGCGCTATCTTAGGTACAAAGTGCGCAGGTACAAATCTTACATAAAATGTGTGTAGAATAAAGAAGAAAGGTCGTTGTATTACTTTGCAGTGATTCATAGTACCCGTGAAAAATGTGACAATTAAAATTTTGGAACTTACAGTCAGAAAGACAAATTATGAATTAATTCTACATTGCGGTAGCTCAGCGGAGGGTTTTCATATGTGTTCAGATCGACAGCACCAGATCCAATTCAAAGCAACAGTCACCAGTCCGCTTCAATCCTACAGTCTGGTTCTCAGCTGCTCCAAATAAGTTTTCTCCAGGACTGGGTTCTCCTCGCAAGCCTCTGGTCTGAAACAATTTCTTGCACCAGCGTCTTTTCCGAGACTGATTCCCTGTGCTGGCCTCCACTCTGAGTTTCGGCCCCAGTGCTCTCAACTCGTCCCTTACCTTCGGGTAAGTGCAATTGAATAAAATTGGAGAAAAGAAGGAAAATAGAGGAAGAACAGAAAAATAATGTTCGGACCAGGGAGCTTTGGCTGGAGAGCCATACTCTGCTCCTACCATCCTGTTAGACACGAAGACGAGTAGGTCATTCAGTCTCCCGAGCCGATTACAGAAGAACAGACAATAGTTCGTCCAGCCTACCGTGATTGTTACAGAGGAGGAGATGGTCATTCAGCCTCCATAGTTTCCTACACATGAACAGGAGTGTTCCTTTCAGCCGCTTGAGCCTGTTAAACAGCTACATGAGGAGACCAATCTGCCCATTGAGGCTGTTACAAGTGCTGTTACGACTGTCTGACAGGATCGATGCATCAGGATGAGGACCCATGGCTAGCAAGAGCAGTATGTAAATTGAATAATTTCACAACTATTAATCATACCCTTTATGCACAAATCTACTTCACATCTTGGCCTGTTTACCCTACCTGTATATATGTTTATAATCCTTCAATTTCCAATTCGCTATCCTGGTCACTCAGCTGCTAAATCTCCAGTATTATTGGTACACCTGGCCTGTTTTAATATATTTGCTCTGTTATTTAACTTGGCTCTATGAAAAGATGGAAAAGAATTCTGGGCAGGATTCAAAATGGCTGAACAGTCCGGTGGACGTTACAAATATTACAAGGCTTCTGAAGGTCCGGGGATATTAGTGGAGTGTGCATTACTCTTGGGATTGGAGAACATTACGTAGACAAGAATCGGTTAAGTTTTGTTTGAAGTGAAAAGAGAGGTGGGTGAGCCAGTTCAAAAATATGGCTACGGAACTGAAGCATCCGACTACTTACATTATTGCTTAATACAAGATTCCATTCACATCAGCTGAAACGCATGTGGTTCCCACAAAAAAAAATATTTTTTCAATTGGATCATTTCAGGAAATGAGGACTCGTTCTAATTGAGGTTCGATTTAGTTAAGCACTAGTCACAAATTGAAACCTTTGAGTTGTTTTCTGCATGGAGTCATTTCGGTTGTAGCAGACTGTCGGGTGACACGTGCGTGCTTCTAATAAAATGCGCCATGTCTTCGCACACAAATTGGCTGACAAACAGAAAGAGGCAGCATGCTTTCGGATTAGAAGATGGATGTGAAGGGATAAATGAGACGAACAGTCTGCCCAAGTCTTTAAGTAAAGGAAACAATGATACCTTTGAAGAAAACTACACTAAAGCCAGTAGAGTGAGTCTTAAGCAACAGCCTTCAGGGACAGTTATATTAAGAAGATGCTCAGGAAAAAACAAGCAAATATTCTCAGCGCACTAATGAAAAAACGATTACGCCAATAAAAGGAAAAAGACCAGCTGCAAGATGTGGATTATATATATATATATTATATATATATAATATATATATATATATATATATAAACTGAGGCTACCCATAGGTTTTCGCTGCATTGATTAGGATTTTTTTCAAGTTGGTTGCATGAATTTAGAGTGAAGCGATGGAAATACGTTGTATGTTATTATTGTAATATAGAAGTGTATGAAAATAAATGCTGCTTTAGCACTGTACAGGTGAGAGTGTGTCATTGATCTATCTTTCAATCCTAGTTAAAAATGAAATGTATAACTGAGTTTGCATGTCGAGCCCAGGTTCAGGTGAGACCATTTGGCATTCTACGTGATTGAACTGGTTTCCACATGAATTAACCTCCAATTTACAGAGTTCTGCCTGCATACTGATTCTTCTCTCCCTGTCGGAGGAAACGCACCTACAGACACTGACAGCATTACGGTAGCAGCACTGAGGACTTCTACTTGAGAAATTGTTACTCCCCGAGCCAAACAGTTCCAGTACAATTAGACATTAACCCTGACCTGAGGGAGTGGGAATTGCTCTCGTATGTCCTGTACATACGAAGTACGATAAATCCATATTGGCCCGTCAGACTGCACTCGACCGTCAGTAATGTGAAGAACGGAGTAACCAAAACCACAATCCAGCAGCACCTGCTCATCAGTAACCTGCTCAGTGACGCTCAGTTTGGATTCGGCCAATGCAAATCAGTCTTGAATTAATTTCATCCTCTGTTCAAACTGATTTTCAGACATGTGTTGAGAGTGACAGCCCTTCATTCGACTGAGTGAGACGTCAAGGATCAACAGAAAAACTAGAATCAATTGTTTTCAGGATAAACATTCCGGTGTTTCGAGTCATACCTGACAGACAGGATGATGGCCGAAGTTGTTGGAGCTGAGTTATCACGTGTTCCTCGGGCCATTCCAGCTGATTTATCAATGACCTTCCCACCATCATAAGTTGGTATTGTTACCAATGATTGCACAATGTTCAGCACCATTTTCCATACCTCCGATAGTGAAGCCTTCCGTGTCCAAATGCAACAAGATCTGGATAATATCCAAGGCTTCGGCTGACAACTGGCAAATAACACTTGCGCTACATGAATACCAGTCAACGTCCATCACCAATAAGAAACCCTCTAACCACCACCCCCGACCTTCAATTGTAATATCAAAACTGTATCCCTTACTGGGAGTTCCCGTTGATTTGAAACTCAACTGGAGTCGCCACATAAAAAGAAGTGTAGAACTGAGGCAAGAGATATTTCGACAATTAACCTCTTGATTCCTAAATCCCTCACCAACATCGACAGGGTACATGTTATACGTGTGATGGATTGCTCTGCACTTGCTTGGACGAGTTCAGCCCCCAGTACCACTCAAGAAGCTTGGTGGCATCCTGTACAAAGGGACCCACTTGACTGAAACTGCATCCACAAGCATCTGTTCCCTCCACCACTGGTGCTCTATAGCAGCAGCGTGTGCTATCTACAAGACGCACGACAGAAATTCAACAAAGATCCTCAGACAACACTTTCCCATCCCACGACAACTTCCATCTCGAAGGACAAGGTCAACAGGTAGAGGCAAACACTACCATGTTCAGATTCTCCCGCAAGCCACTCATATAACTGTCTCGAAATTATATTGTCGTGACTTCTTTGTTGCTGCGCCCAAATTTTGGAATTGTCTCCCTAATGTCATCGTGGTTAAACCCACACCGGGTGGACTGCAGCAATTCATGAAGTCAGTTTCTCAAGGGCAAAATATGACGAACAAATAATATTAGCCCAGGAATGCCCGCATCCACCTAATGGAATGAATTAAAAAGACTTGTCAAGCTGTAGGTAAACCTCATCATGAGTTGAAAGCAGCATTGTTTATCCATTTCCCAATTTTTGAGGAACCATTCTGTCGTCTGTCGGTGTGTCTAGTAGTGAGTGTAGTGGAGAAGTGCATGAATAATGGCAGGACAGTCAAAGAGAAATGGGCCATTCCCAAAATGAATTTCCTCCTGTTAGATGAACAAACTCATAAATGGTAGAGAATTCAGACATCATACTTTTGCATCTGGACAAAGATAAACAGAGGCTCAGAGAATGGAAGATGTTTATATGAGGAGTGGCTGACGTCTGTGCTCGTTCTGTACTCAATGGAATTTAGAAGGATGAGGCGAAATCTCATTCAAATGTATAGATTACTGAGAGGCCTGAATAAAGTAGACATGTAGAAGATATTTACACGACTCAGACAGACGAGGATATAAGGGAACAGGTGCTGAGTGATAGGACCACCCTTAGGAACTGAGATTATGAGGAATTTATTCAGCCAGCAACTGGTAAATCTGTGAAACACATCACTGAAAAGGGCTGCAAAGGCCAATTTCTGTGTATTTCAGGCAGAAACAGATCGGTTCTTGATTGTTAATGGGTTCAAACATAATGAAATGGAGGTCAGAGAATGGGGTGACAAATAAATCAAATATGGCAGAATGGGAGAGCCGACTCAATGGTCGAAAGGTCTAATGCTACACTTAGATATACCACATTAATCGAATATGAAGCGGATGTAGGTAATTCAGTCCCAATAAAACAAAACCCATTTTGTTAAAAACGAGAGAAACAGGGCAAAATAATAAATGACGTTCAAACTTATTGGCCAATGAAATGATTGAACTGTCAGAGTCATTGGATTTCTCCCGTGTCAGTTGAGCAAAACATCCCTCTTATCTAAAACCAAGGATTTTGGAGAACAAAGAAGCAGCTGGGCTGAGCTCTGGAAAAAACACGCAGACACATAGAAAGCTGCATGGAAACTTGTTCTCCCTTGATTGCCAATTCACAGCTCCACCAGAAATCAACCATGCTTAACATTCTAGCCTGAAACTGACTTTTACGCCTCACATTATATATAATGGCCTTTTTGAAACTATGCGGATAATGGACACTCAACTCAATCAAGATTCATTCGCAGAGACATCGGGCATTCAGCGTCAATCAAAATGCATTCGCACATATTAATTGTCAGGAAGCCAATTGTCCTTCAGGAGAATACCAGAAACAAAATGGACTACATAGATTTGAGGGTAAAAAACGGGTCTATAAAACATTAGCCCTCATGTGACCTGACGGACAGACATTCCAACAACATTTTTCTTATATAAAGAGCTTCACCACAGGTTCCTGGCCGACCCAACAGCTTCCGAACCAAAAACCACTAAGGCTGAAAAGAGATGCTGATTAGAGAAATCAAACAAGAACATCATCTCAATAAAGACATCCGAGACTTGATATGCCAACCAGACGCTATCAGAGCAAAACCTTCCAAACACAGGGCTATTTGGAGGCAAGAGAATCGAAGGCGAGCCCCTCAGAAATTGCACACGTTTTAAAACGATACTTCCCTCGGTGGGGAGCTGAAAGTCCTGGCATTCCAATGTTTCCAAACAAGCTGACAGGGAGGGTATGGCAGGTGTTGTCAGTTCATGGGGCCCTTCGAGTAGGAATCCTGAAGAATGTGCCTGCGATTAAAACTGCTGTTTGTCTTCTAATAGAGTGTAACGTGCATTTAATTACTGTCCTTCATATAATTAAATTTGCCTTTATATCATGCATTATACCGACCTCGTGCATTAAATGACATTTTTTTTTGCCCAGAACAATCGAACTTTTGCTTTCTTTAATTTTTCGCCATAGTTTTAATATGCCATAGAGGCTGCTCTCTTATTAGGTGAAGCGACTGGTGGTGGTGGTTCAACTTGAAGTGCCACCATAGCTCTGGTGAGGAAGGACATTCCTTCATGTTAACCTCAAACCAGGAATGGGAATTAAATACACGCTGTTGGTATCATACTGTTCTGCGAACCAACAGCCCAGCCAACAGAGCTAAACGGTTTGACGTATTTTCGTTGTATTCCTAAGGCAGTCCAATGGCCGAAACATGTTCTTGAGAGTGATTCAACCCACCTAAAATAGGCAAATTACTAATGACAATCCAGAGACCGGACAGAGGGCGTCTTGATTGGACACTCAGAGTCATTGGAGTTCTCCTGTAGCATTGATTCCAATCCAACCTCCACCCCAAGCAGTTCAATTAGATTATGCATAGACTATAGGAAATTAAATGTCGTCATCAGGAGAGGATTTGCAGTTCATCATTCGTACCTAAACTCGATTTGTCGAAATGATATTGAAAAGTACCGCTAACAGTAAGAGGAAATGACATTTCTATATTTGCTGAATTCTGTATCTTTGTACAAAGGAAAATGCTAGGATCACAGACTACAGATGGAGGAAGGAAATGGAGAAAATTCGTTTTATGAAGTTAAGTGATATGTTGATTTTCACAGTGAGTGGATTTGTGTAGCAGCACGGATATCTTCCTTAGTTTGAGAAAATTTCATGGATTAAAGTTGGATCGAATATGCATGGTGACAGATTGGAAGTGGGGAGGCGTCATGAGACATGTACGTCCTAATACAGCAGTCACAGAACATAAGCACGCAGGTGGTGATGAGGTTAAGTGGTATGTTGGTCTATTCAGTGAGCGTATTTGAGTACAGGAAAATGGATGTTTGATTTGTGAAAACTTCATAGGATTAAAGTCAGATAAGTCCATAAACAGTAATAATCTATATCGCAGAATACTTCAGGAATTAACAAAAAAACTTTGGAAACGTTAGTGGTCATCTTTCAAAATTCGATAGATTCTGGAATAGTACCTACAGATTGCAGATTTGGTAATGTAGACTCAATGTTTAAAATGGGGCGCAGAGACAAAACTGTGAATTTTAGACAAGTCAGCCTGATGTTGGCATTGGCCAAATTACGGGACCCCATTATGAAACATTTACTCACTGAGCATGTGGAAAATAATGAAGTATTATACAGAATCACCATGAATTGTCAAAAGGGAAATCTATTGGAATTGTTCGGGGATGCAAACAGTGTCATTGATTAGTAGGAAACAGTGGATGTAGTTTTCGTGGACTTTTTCTAATGGCTTTTGATAAATCCTACAGAATAGAATAGCATAAAATCATTCCGACTCGTGACATTGGGAGCGGTGAAATGACACGGATCGAGAACTGTATGGTAGACAAAACAAAGACTAATTATAAATAGCTATTTATCTGAAAACGTACGACATGCCTGGACCGCAACCTTTCACAATATCTGAATCAGTGAATCGGTTTCGAAGTAAAAACATGGATGGTGCTAGATTTGAAGCTAGGAGGTGCAATGAGATCTGGACATGCTGACACAACAATCTCTGAACGTGCAGCAGGTGGAGACTACGAGAATTGGTGTGATAATCTTCGCAGTGAGTGGATTTTGGTACAGGAACATGAATGTCTTGGTAAAATTGTGCAGGACTTTGGTGATATCACAGTTGGGTATTGAATGCAATCGTGGCTCAGTGACAGGAGATGTAGAAAGTTGTTTGCACGACTGGGTCCACTGTGTAATGGGATAGTAGGTAGTGGTGGCACCGTGGCACGAGGGTTAGCTGTAAAGGCTCAGAGACCCGCCAGAGACCCGGGTTCAATGTCCGATTCAGGCAACTGTGTGTGGGGTTTGCACCGTTTCTCCGTGTGTGCGTGGGTTTTCTCCCACAGTCCAAAAATGTGCTGGTTAGGTGAATTGGCCATGCTAAATACCCAGTGGTGTAGGGGAATGGGTCTGCGTAGGTTGTTATTTGGATGGTCCGTGTGGACTTGTTGGGCTGAAGGGCCTATTTTCACACTGGAAGTAATCTAATCAAGTTCACAGAGGTTTGGAAGCAACTGTTTGCCATGGTGTCTATAAAGTGTCGGTTTTGCAGATCCAAACTCGACTGCTTCACCAGGTACGTCACCTATGTCTACAACATGGTTCCTGAATATCGTTAAAACAGTTCGTGAAATGTCCAAGATGCGCCAATCAAGAAAAAAAAAGTGTTGCAACCAAACCGGTCGCACATTGAATCTGAGGCATGGAGAGTGCGTAGGTGAGACATAATCACTACTGTGCAGAGAAACACTTTGGAATTTCCAGAGCAATATTGGAGCTACTCGGTTGTTGTACTAAACGTAGGTAGTGCCGAACACTGTGCTATATCTCCTGACAATACCCACTGTGACGGTTTTCTGCAAATTCGCCAAATTAATATGATGACAGTGACATTTAGAATAAACTTGCCCTATCTGACATGAATACCGTGTGACATAACCTATTGAAATCATTTCCACATTGCAAGTACTCTGATATATTGAAAAATTGCTTATTTGGAAGAACATTTCTGCATAGAAAGATTGTGAGTTCTGTTGCATATCTTTTTTTTCCCCTTAGTTAATATATAGTCAGGTTAATTTGTGAACTTTCTGTTGTTGTATGCTCCACCCTCATCCACCACTTATATCAGCTTCCCTCACTTCCGCTGGCATCGCATTCCAAACATGCACAACTCACTGTGTGAAAATGTTGCCTCTTAGATACCTTTTTATATCTTCAAAGTTTGTGAGAAGATTTGTAGCTCATGTGCTCGTTGTTGTGGTTCTGTTCGCCGCACTGGGAATTTTTGTTTCAGACGTTTCGTCCCCTGTCTAGGTGACATCATTAGTGCTTGGGAGCCTCCTGTCAAGCGCTTCTGTGATCTTTCCTCCAGCATTTGTAGTGGTTTGAATCTGCCACTTCCGGTTGTCAGTTCCAACTGTCCGCTGCAGTGGCCGTTATATTTAGCCCAGCTCGATGTGCTTATTGATTGAATCTGTGGATTAGTGCCATACCTGTAGGAATTCCCTGGCAGTTCTCTGTTTGGCTTGTCCTATAACAGAAGTGTCGTTCCAGTCGAATTCATGTGGCTTGTCATCTGCGTGTGTGGCTGCTAAGGATAGCTGGTCGTGTCGTTTCATTGCTAGTTGGTGTTCATGGATGTGGATCGTTTGCTGTCTTCCTGTTTGTCCTATGTAGTGTTTCGTGCAGTCCTTGCATGGGATTTTGTACATTACATTGGTTTTCCACATGCTGGGTATCGGGTCCTTCGTTCTGGTGAGTTGCTGTCTGAGAGTGGCTGTTGGTTTGTGTGCTTTTATGAGTCGGTACGGTCGCAGCAGTCTGGCTGTTAGTTCAAAATGTTCTTAATGTATGGTAGTGTGGCTAGTCCTTTGGGTTGCGGCATGTCCTCGTTCCGTTGTCTTTCCCTTAGGCATCTGTTGATGAAATTGCGCGGGTATCCGCTTTTGGTGAATACATTGGAGAGATGTTCTTCTTCCTCTTTTTTGCAGTTCTGGTGTACTGTAGTGTGTTGTGGTACTTTTGAACAGTGTTTTGGATGCAACTTCTTTTGTGTGTATTGCGGTGGTTGTTTTTGTAGTTTAGGACTTGGCCTGTGTGTGTGGCTTTCCTGTATACGTTTCTGGTAAGTTCGCTGTTCGGTTTTCTCTGTACCCTCACGTCTTGGAATGAGAGTTGGTTCTCCTTTTCTTTCTCTCTTGTGAATCGGATTCCTGTGAGTGTGGCATTGATATTCTGGTGTGTGATCTCTGTTTCTGTGTTTTTAATTATTACAAAGGTATCATCCACATATCTGACCCAGAGTTTGGGTTGAATTTGCGGTAAGACTGTTTGTTCTAATCTTTGCATTACCGCTTCTGCAAGGAGTCCAGAGATGGGTGAGCCCATGGGTGTGCCGTTGATTTGTTCATATATTTGGTTGTTGAATGTGAAGTGTATTGTGAGGCACAGGTCCAGTTGTTTGAGTATGCCGTCTTTGTTTATAGGTTCAATGTCCTGTTGTCTGTTCTGTATGTCCAGCAGGTTGTCTGTTGTTTTTCTGTCTCGGGTGTCTTCCTTGTCTATGTGTATGTTTCTGATTATGTCCAAGAATTCCTGTGTTGATTGTATAGAGCGTCTGGATCCGCTGATCAGGTATTTCAGTTTCTGCTGCAATTCGTTAGCCAGTTTGTGTGATGATGTTATACCATGGGTCTAAGTGGGATGTCTGGTTTGTGCACGTTAGGTAGTCAATAGAATCTGGGGGTGTTGTTGCTTTCAGGTTTCATTCTTTGTAGGTCAAACCTGGTTATCTGTCCTATTTTTTGTAGGTTCCTCAGTGTGTTGTTTATCCTATTTGTGAGCTGTGGATTGGGGTCAAACTCCCTCTTTTGGTAGGGGTTGGTATCTGCAAGTACTTGTTGCACATTTTGGATGGAGACTGCTGTGTCCAGGATGTACGTCATTCTGCCTTTGTCTGCTGGTAATATGATTATATTCTTATCATTTCTTAGTGATTTGAGTGCTTCCCTCTCCTTGGTGTTGAGCTTATGTGTTTGTCTTTGTCCTTGTTATCAGAGGTACGATACTTTGTCTCACTGTTTGTTGTATCTCTTCTGTCAGTCTTTTGTTCACGAGTCCGCATTCTCATTACTGCTAGGAAGTCTTCTGTCTTGGCGTTCCTGTGGTTGTAGTTGGGTTCCTTGGCCAGTACTATTATTTCCCTGTGAGCTGTCTGGAGGAGAGATTTCTAACCCAGGTGTGGTGTCCTCTCTGTTGTGTGTTAGTTTGGCCATTTTTTTCTTTTAGTGTAGTTTTCTGGCGGTGTGTGGGTGCTGTTCTGTCCTAGGTGACGGCCTATTCTATGGTCCTGGTCCATTCCTGATTGATGGTTTTTGAAATTAAGAATTTTTGGCGCGCAATTTCTTGTCTGCATTTGTGAAGTCTGTTAGAACATGGAGCATAGAACATAGAAGAATACAGCGCAGTACAGGCCCTTCGGCCCTCGATGTTGCGCCGATCCAAGCCCACCTAACCTACACTAGCCCACTATCCTCCATATGCCAATCCAATGCCCGCTTAAATGCCCATAATGAGGGAGAGTCCACCATTGCTACTGGCAGAGCATTCCATGAACTCACGACTCGCTGAGTAAAGAATCTACCCCCAACATCTGTCCTATACCTACTCCTCAACCCTTAATTTAAAGCTATGCCCCCTTGTAATAGCTGACTCCATACGTGGAAAAAGATTCTCACTGTCGACCTTGTCTAAACCCGTAATCATCTTGTACACCTCTATAAAGTCACCCCTAAACATTCTTTTCTCCAATGAGCACAACCCCAAGTGCCTCAGCCTTTCCTCATACGATCTTTCTACCATACTAGCCAACATCCTGGTAAACCTCCTCTGCACCCGTTCCAGTTCCTCCACATCCTTCCTACCGTATGGCGATCAAATCTGCACACAATACTCCAGATGCAGCCGCACCAGACTCTTATATAACTGCAACATGACCTCAGTACTCCGGAACTCAATTCCTCTATCAATAAACGCCATATGCCTTCTTCACCGCACTATTTATCTGGGTGGCAACTTTCAACGATCTGAGTACATGGACACCGAGATCCCTCTGCTCATCCACACTACCAAGTATCCGACCATTAGCCCAATACCCCATCTTTTTGTTACTCTTACCAAAGTGAATCGCCTCACACTTAGCTACATTGAACTTCATTTGCCAAATTTCTGCCCAGTTCTGCAGATTATCTATATTCTGCTGTAACCTGCCACATTCGTCCTCACTGTCTACAACTCCTCCGACCTTCGTATCATCTGCAAACTTGCTCACCCAACCTTCTAACCCCTCCGACACGTCATTTATAAAAATGACAAACAGCAATGCTCCCAAAACAGATCCTTGCGGACCACCGCGAGTGATGGCACTCGAAGATGAACCTTTGCCATCAACTACTACTCTCTGTCTTCTTCCAGCCAGCCAACACCTAACCCAAACCTCCAACTCACCCTCAATGCCATACCTCCGTATTTTTTGCAGTAGTCTACCATGGGGAACCTTATCAAACGCCTTACTAAAATCCATATACACCACATCTACCGCTTCCACTCGTCCACCTCCTTAGTCACCTTCTCAAAAAATTCAATAAGGTTTGTGATGCACGACCTGCCCTTCACAAAACCATGCTGACTATCCTTGATCACATTCTTCCTATCCAGAAGTTCATAATTCCCATCCCGTACAGTTCTCTCTAAGATGTTGTCCACAACAGAAGTGAGACTCACCGGCCTATAGTTACTAGGGTTATCCCTAATCCCGTTCTTGAACAAGGGAACCACATTTCCTAGCCTCCAATCTTCTGACACTATTCCTGTAGACAACGAGGACATAAAAATCAAGGCCAATGGCTCTGCAATCTCCTCGCTTGCTTCCCAGAGAATCCTAGGATAAATGCAATCAGGCCCAGGTGACTTACCTATTTTCACCCTTTCCAGAATTTCCAACACCTCTTCTCTACATACCTCAAAGCCATCCATTCTACTTAATTGTGACTCAGTATTCACAGTGACAACAATGTCCTGTTCCTGATTGAATACTGACGAAAAGTATTCATTCAGTGTCTCCCCAATCTCTTCAGCCTTCACACGCAACTTCCCACTACGATCCTTGACTGGACCTATTCCTACCCTAGTCATTCTTTTATTCCTGACATACCTATAGAAAGCCTTAGGATTTTCCCTAATCCAACCAACTAAGGACCTTTCATGTCCCCTCCATGCTGCTTTTAGCTCTCTCTTCAGGTCCTTCCTGGCTACCTTATAACTCTCAATCGCCCCAATTGAACCTTCACACCTCACCTTTACATTGGCCGCCCTCTTCCATTTAACAAGGGATTCCAATTCCTTATTAAACCACGGCTCCCTCACACGACCCTTTCCTCCCTGCCTGACGGGTACATACTTATCAAGGACACTCAATAGTTGCTCCTTGAACAAGCTCCACATATCAATTATGCCCTTCCCTTGAAGATTACTTTTCCAAGCCACACATTCTAAGTCATGCCTCTCCGCATCATAATTTCCCTGCTCCCAGCTCTAACTCTTGCCCTGTAGTGCATACGTATCCCTCTCCATCACGAGAGTAAAAGTCACCGAATTGTGGTCACTGTCCCCAAAGTGCTCACCTACCTCTAATTCTAGCACCTAGCCTGGTTCATTACCCAGAACCAAATCCATTATGGCCTCACCTCTTGTTGGCCTATCTACATATTGTGTCAGGTAACCCTGCTGCACACATTGGACAAACACTGACCCATCTAACGAACTTGAGCTGTAGCTTTCCCAATCAATATCAGGAAAGTTGAAGTCCCCCATAACAACCACCATATTACTTTCACTCGTCTCTTGAATCATCCTCGCAATCCTTTCTTCTACGTTTCTAGGACTATTAGGAGGCCTGGAAAAAGCTCCTAACAGGGTGAGCTCACATTTCCTATTCCTAGCCTCAGCCCAAACTACCCCAGATGGCGAGTCTTCATCCATCGTCCTTTCCACAGCTGTAATACTATCTTTGACAAGCAATGCCACACCTCCCCCTCTTTTACCCTCACCTCTGACTCTACTAAATCATTTAAACCCTGGGACCTGCAACAGCCAATCCTGTCCCTGTTCGACCCATGAGCGTCTGTAATCATTACCTGGATCATCCTGAATCCGTTCTGCCTGGCTGTGTCCCTGGCTTGTGGGTTGTTGACTGGTGGTCTGTATCTGACACATGGTGAAAGGATTCGATTCTTTTGGCATTCATGCAGGAACCGGAGTTGTTCGTATGTGGCGCTAAGGTGGTTGGCACAGGATTCCCATTTCCTGGCTTAACTTAGCGTCTCTCGCCCGTACGTGTTCAAACTTTGGGAGATGATTTGTAGCTCGGGTGCTCCTTGCTGTAGTTCTGTTCGCCGCGCTGGGGATTTGTGTTGCTGACGTTTTGTCCCCTGTCTAGGTGATATCCTCAGGTTTTTGGATGTCTCCTGTGAAGCGCTTCTGTGGTCTTTCTTCCGGCATTTGTAGTGGTTTGAATCTGCCGCATCCGGTTGTCAGTTCCAGATCTCCGCTGACGTGGTCGGTATATTGGGTCCAGGTTGATGTGCTTATTGATTTAACCTGTGGATGAGTGCCAAGCCTCAAGCCAGAGAAACAATAGCCAATCTGCTGGACATGCAGAACAGACAACAGGACATTGAACCTATCAACAAAGACGGCATATTCAAACTACTGGACCTGTGCCTCACAACCCACTGCACATTCAACAACCAAATATATGAACAAATCAACGGCACACCCATGGGCTCACCCATCTCAGGACTCATTGCAGAAGCGGTAATGCAAAGATTTGAACAGACAGTCTTACCGCAAATTCAACCCAAGCTCTGGGTCAGACATGTGGTTGACACCTTTGTAATCATTTAAAACACAGAAATAGAGATCACACACCGGATCATCAACGCCACACTCACAGGAATTCGATTCACTAGAGAGGAAGAAAAGGACAACCAACACTCATTCCTAGACGTGATGGTACAGAGAACACCGAACAGCGAACTCACTGCAAAGGTATGCAGGAAAGCCACACACACAGACCAAGTCCTAAACTACGAAAACACCCACTGCAATACACACAAAATAAGTTGCATCAAGACACTGTTCAAAAGGACCACACACACTGCAGTACACCAGAACTTCAAAAAGAGGAAGAAGAACACTTATACAATGTATTCGCCAAAAGCGGATACCCACGCAATTTCATCAACCTAACAGAAAGAAAACGGAACGAGGACATGCCGCAGCCCAAAGGACTAGCCACACTACCACACATCAAGAGCATTTTCGAACTGTCAGCCAGACTACTGCGACCCCTCCGACTCATAACAGCACACAAACCAACAACCACTCTCAGATAACAACTCACCAGAACGAAGGACCCGATACCCAGCATGAGCAAAACCGATGTAGTGTACAAAATCCGATGCAAGGACTGCACAAAACACTAAAAATGACAAACAGGAAGACAGCTAACGATCTGCATCCATGAACACCAACTACCCACGAAACGACACGACCAACTATCCTTAGTAGCCACACACGTAGATGACAAGCAACATGAATTCGACTGGACCAATACTACTATTATAGGACAAGCCAAACAGAGAACAGCCAGGGAATTCCGACAGGCATGGTACTCATCAACAGATTCAATCAATAAGCACATCGACCTGGGCCCAATATACCGACCACTGCAGTGGATAGCTGGAAGCGGCAGATTCAAACCACTGCAAATGCCGAAGGAAAGATCACAGAAGCGCTTCACAGGAGGCTCCCAAGCACTGAGGATGTCACATAGACAGGGGACGAAACGTCTGCAACAAAAATTCCCAGAGCGGCAAACAGAACCACAACACCTTTTATATATTTTCACCCCTCCCTATGCATATGTCCTCTAGTTCTGAACTCGCCCATCCCAGGGAAAAAAAAACCGAGCCTGTTTTTCCAATCCATGCCCCTCATGATATTTAATTTTTGATAAAGTCAACCTTCGCCCTCCGATCATCCCAGGAAAATGCCCCCAGCCTCTTCAGCAAGCTCAAATCCTCAACCCCTGACAACATCCTTCTCACTCTTCTCTGAACTTTTCAATTTTGAAGTGATGAAGTTATTGACAGCAGGAGGATCAAACTCACGCCTCTGTCGCGACTGAAGCAGTCTCCCGCGTTTTAGACCATTTCGCCACATTACCACATGCAGCTGATTTCATTGTAAAAGTCAGTCCCCTATATTTGTTAAATAAATCTGGAAGGTGGCATATATCTCATTGTAGAACTTGACCGCAGGTCTTCACAGATAACAATTCAAGATTGATCTGTCAGTGTGCCCTCGTTCCAATCTACTGCAGTTCTTGCAGTCCGTCGGCCAGTGCTTTCCGCTCCAGGTTTTTGGAAATACCCTGAATCTTTGCGTTTTTTTTCAACGTTTACTCATTTCGTTATCAGATGGGCTTCTGCAATTTGCACGGACGGGCATGCATTTAATTGCACTAACAAATAGTGCCCGTGGAATATTTGACTCCATAAATTAAACGTTAAAAATTGTTTTCAAAAACTATTCCTCGAGATTACACGATAAATGATGCCAAATCGAGCTGAATGCTGTATTAGTGAGATCTGATAGTATTAGTGCACATGCCTCAGAAAGTATTATGCCAATCGTTTGTTCCGAACCAGACCATGTTCCCATAAAATATTATAAGGAGATATTCCTCGACTGTGGCTTTTACCTTTTTTCGAACAAATAAAAGGTTATGCATTCCAGATGTGACGCAAATGGTTAACCGACTCGTCTTTAACCAAGACGCACGTTATTCTTTTACCACAGTTAAAATAGAACCAAAAACAGAAGAACTGGAAAAACATTCAAAACAATTAGCAAAATAATATGTGATTTAACTTCTATTCTTTAACTGTTCCAACATATCAAGACTGTCCAGTTTCTCCTTGAAATAATTTAGGTAACTCCGTTTGGAATGTTATGAAGGAATTTGGCTAGGCATACCAAAATACCGTTGTTGTCAAAAGAATACGAACACAAGGTGGTACCAAATCAAAGCATTCCAAACTTTATTGATGACAAAGAGATAACAACCCTTAATTTTCAACAGCTAATGCTAATTGGCCCATCACCGTAACAACATATTACGCCTCTCACATGGATTTACGCAGTTGCTCTTTCTCTGGGGTTGGGAATCTGCTCTCTCTCTCTCTCTCTCTTTCTCTCTCTCTCTCTCTCTCTCTCTCTCTCTCTCTCTCTCTCTCTCCCCCTACCCCCACGTTTTTCCCTCTCTCTAGTTGTTCAACTGGTGTCCACCTCTCGAGGTGCTATTCACCTCAGAACGCCCAAGAGTGGACCTCAGAGAAAATGTCTTCATGTGAAGCCAGGTAGTTTTACTTTCTGTTTGTTTTCTGGAACTTTTACATTTCTGGACAATCAGCGAGATGCACGAAATAGTTTAAAACTGAGTCAATTATTTAAATAGCATGTTACTGTTCGTTTCTTTGTGCAGCAGGACCAGGTGCCTTTCTCTCTCGGCCTTATTTTACGTATTGGATACCTTGCTGAAAATTTTGGTCGATGATAACTAGTTCTTTTACAATATGCGAATGTCGCGAACACCTCACCCTAGACTTACCACTGTTTTTGGTTTGTGGGTTTTGTCATTTCACATTTTGCTGGGCCGAATACACACAGCATCCTTTGCTGTTTGGCCACGTTATCAAACTGTATTTTCATTTTATCAGCCAAAAGGCTGCCATAGCAGTATCACATAATTGCACTCTTGATATAGGTAATTTCAGCAAAACACCTTTCCTTCATTTCTTGATTGAACAAAACATGAAAGATCCTTCAAAAGACAACTTTAAGAAAAGTAATTAATGATTTATTTCGATTAAACCCTCATAAAAACTAATTCCATGGTAGTTTTGTTTTCTGGTCATGACGAAAGACACCAAGACCTTGATGTGGCAACGGAAGACGTGGATTAGAACTGTTTCAGGGATGTGGGAATTCCTTTCTGTTTCGGTTGTACCAAGATGCTCTGTTAAGAGCGTAACGTTTCAAGAGATTTGCCATTGTGCTTCAAACTCCTAAATGAGAGGAATATTTGAGAAAATTAGCTCCAGTCACCCAGAAGGCGTTTCCAGAAAGCGAGGTGGAAGCAGATCCAACAACAACTTTACAAGAACAATTGGATTAAGATGCAAAAAATATGATGGAAGGTAAATTGGAAATTCCTCAAAAGACCAGTCCAGTCATGAAGCGGTGGAATCGCCACATTCCTGTGGGAATCATTCTGTGATTGTGAGATGGATTGATTTCACAGTAGTCTTGCACGAAGTACATCATTTCACATGAATTGGCAATGTAGCAACTCAGTTTCTCCTCCAGAACCTTCACATCCAGGAGCATAGACATATCTCCAATTCATGAATTAGATTAGATTAGATTACTTACAGTGTGGAAACAGGCCCTTCGGCCCAACAAGTCCACACCGACCCGCCGAAGCGCAACCCACCCATACCCCTACATCCACCCCTTTAACCTAACACTACGGGCAATTTAGCATGGCCAATTCACCTGACCCGCACATCTTTGGACTGTGGGAGGAAACCGGAGCACCCGGAGGAAACCCACGCAGACACGGGGAGAATGTGCAAACTCCACACAGTCAGTCGCCTGAGTCGGGAATTGAACCCGGGTCTACAGGCGCTGTGAGGCAGCAGTGCTAACCACTGGGCCACCGTGCCGCCCACCGTGCCGTTCAGCAACAATTCGACTTCTCTATGTCACAGACAACTGTGGGCTGCTGAAACCAAGACCTACAACAAATAAGAAATCGAAGCTCCTTCGGTAATAAAGAACGCATGTCTGGTTTTAAGTTGGAGTTTGAATGAATTCGTAAAGTGCTGATCACACTACCCCTCTGTCTCGATAAGAAAAACTTCCTTTGAACTGAGAACTGTGTCACAACCCTTCCCAGTGTATTTACGGTATGGCTCTGGAATAAGTGGATGCATTCGTGGTCACTGTTCAAGAATCTGTAGACTCTCAAGTCAGTCCCATGGATTGGAGAGCGGTTACGTAACCACAGTTATTAAAACCAAATGATGTAGAGAGCAAATAAAGTATTAGATCTTTTGGACTGAATTGAGACGTGAGAAAAATTGGGGCGCTAATCGTAAGAAATGAAATAATAGAACACTTGGAACACTGTGTGAGTATTGGTCATGGTCAGCACGGATTTACAAAGGGGAAATGATACCTAACACATGTACTCCAATGTTCAGAGATTGCTTGTGGGGTTGCTCGAGGCATCGAGCGAATATGATTCACTTGGACTTTTGAAGACGTTTGGTAAAACCCAAAACGGAAGGTATCATGACAAAATAAAGTTTACGTGAGTGCACTGCCCCCATCACATGAATGGTGATCTGGTTGTCAGCCAGAATACAAAGAGCATGAATGAACAGAATTTTTATCTGAATGGCAGATATTGAGTAGCAACAGTTAATCATCATCAATTCCCTCCACCAGCGAAGCTGAGTGACAGCAGAGTATTCGAATTACAAGATGCACTGAAACGATTTGCCAAAGCGCCTTAGATAGCGTCTTGCAAATCCAGTACTACTGTAAGGCAAGGGCAGTATATCCATAGGCACACCACAATACTCATGCACACAAATGTCCAAGCAAGTTACCATCCTAACCTGTAAACACACCGCTATCCCATAAGTATTGTTCAGTCAAAGTCCTGGGATTTCCCTCCCTAATGGCATTGTGAATCAATCTTCAACTGAGGAACTACATCAGTTTAAAGCAGGAACTCACCAGCACATCCTCAAGGAAAACTCAGGGTACCTAATAAAATACTGACCCAACCAGAGATGCCCACTTCGCACGAGTGAACAACAACAAACAAAATACTTGAATGTTATTCAATTTCCTCCAGGACAAATATAACAGCAATTCCTCTTTCTTTTTTTTACCATGTATCCTGACGACAGAAGGCAACGAATTGTTTTCATCATCCTTTTGAGCTTATCACCTTGTTGCTGGGCTGGAGCCACATATAGGCCAGACCAGGTAAGGTTGACAAAATTTCCCTCCGTAAAGGACATGAATGGACCTTTTCAGTTTTGTTACTTGATGACGGTTTCATAGTCACCGTTACTGGGACTAACATTTTCTTTCTGACTTTTTGGGAATTACATTCACAGTCCCCCAGATTTCATACTAATATTTACCTCCTGTCAGCATAGAATTGAGCTGGCTTCTTCGGAATGCTGAGGTTCACCAATACTTTGCTTTCAATTCTGATCTCCAACATTGCCAGGATCTTGTTTTTAAATGTGTTTACTTGTAACAATATCTTCTAATCCCTTGTTTTATAGGGCTATTCATTTTTTATAATTGTTAAAATGGTTTTGCCTTCCACTATTAAACAAGCGAGAAACTATCTACCTGATTTCTGATTCCCTTATGCCGTGGCTTTAGGGGTGGTGAATTGGAGCTGTATGCCACTCACCAAATGATAAAATACCCTGCCTGCCTAATTCCAGCGCTGCACTGACAGCACACCAACTGTGTGGATCGATTTGTGAGCCCTCTGTGGAAACCCTTGGTTGTGATCCTGGAGAACACAAATACTCTCTAACTTTGCAGCTGAAGATCTGAATGTGAGGAGTGCCTTCAGTTCACACCCCGAACCTGAAACAGCTGAGCATTGAAATGTGGTCATTTTATCCGAACGTGCTGCGATTCTCCTGGGGAACAGCTGGCTGGGATCAACACTCTAAACTAGGAAACTCAGTGGGAATATCTGGGATCTTCCTGCGCTCTATTCCGGGAATACCAGTGTGAACAGCTCTGATGGCCTAACTCTCTCAATTGGGAAAATTAGGTGAAAATGAGGACTGTCGATGCTGGAAATGAGTGTCGATAATGTGCTGCTGGAAATGCACAGCAGGACAGACAGCATCACAGAAGCACGAGAATGGCCGTTTCGTGCAAAAAAGTCCTTCTCAGTCTGAACAACGGGATGGTTATGCTCTCAAAATTATGAATCTCTCTGGGATCATCAAGGATTGTCCGACTCTTAAAACTGTAAAACTCAGTGTGAACAGCTGGTGTGGCCCAGCTGTGTAAACTAGCAATCTCGGTTTTTACAGCTTGGGTCTTACAGCTCTCTTAATTGGGAATCTTAGTCTGAACAGCTAGAACGTTTGCATTCTTGAAACTGGGAATCTCAGTTGGAACAGCCGGATTGGTCCAGCACTCTTAAGTGGAAATATCGGGGAGAACATTCAGAATGGTGCAAATCTCTTAACTGGCAACCGTGGTGTGAATAGCCGGGATTGACTAACTCTTTAAAGTGAGAATCTCAGTGGGAATGGCCAGGATGGTTCTGCTGTCTAAGCTAGGAATGTTCTTTCTGTGAACAGAAGGGATGGTCTGACTCTCTAAACGAGGAACCTCAGTGTGAACAGCTGAAATAATCCAGCTCGATCTACTGCGAATCTCAGTATGCACAGCTGGGCTGGTTCAGCTCTCTCAACTGGGAATCTCATTGTGAACACACTAGAACGGTCCAGGTCTCTAAACTGGGAATTTCGATGTGAGCAGACGGGGTAGTACACCTCTCTCAACTGGGAATCTCAGTATGAACACACTGGGATGGTCTGGCATTCTAAACCGGCAATCTCAGTGTGAACACACCTGGATAGTTTAGGTCTATCAACTAGAATCTCAGTGTGAACAGGCGGGATGGTTCTGCGCTGGTACCTGGCAACCTCAGGGTGACAGCCGGGATGGTCCAGCTCTATTAAAACGGAATCTCGATCGGAACAGCTGGAATACTGCAGCTCTCTCAGCTGGTAATCTCAATATCAACAGCCAGGATGTTCACGCTCCTTCAAGAGGGAATCTCGGTGTGAACAGCAGTGATTATCCAGCTCAATTAACTGGGAATCACAATGGCTTGGTCCAGCCAATAATCGGAGAATCTCGGTTTTGACAGCAGGAATGGTTCCGCTCTCTAAACGGGAATCCCGTTGGAGCAATCTTATTTGTGCAGCTCTCTAAACTGGGAATCTTCATGTGAACAACCGGAATAGTTCAAATCTCAAAACTGGGAATCTCGGTGTGAACAGACAGCATGATGCAACTCGCTAAACGTGGAATATCAGTGTGAACACACCGGACTGATCCAACTTTCTCAGCTGGGAATTTCGGTGTGAACAGCCGAGAATGATCCAGATCACTCGACTGCGAATCTCAGTGTGCACCGCTGGGAATGGTCCTGCTCTCTAAACTGGAACTATCACTGTGAACATCCGGAAATGGTCCAGCTGTCTAAACTGGTAATCTCAGTGTGAACAGCTCGGATGGTGAAGTTCTCCTAAAGAGCTGTCTCGATTTTAACACCTGGGATAGTGTACCTTTCTAACCTTGGAATCTCGCTGTGAACAGCTGGGATGATTCAACTCGCTGAACTGGTAATAGGAAACGCAGTGTGAACAACTGGGATGGTCCTGCTGTCCAATTCGAGAATCTCATTTTGAAGGGCTGAGACTGTCCAGCTCTCTAAGCCAGGAGTTCTTTGTGTGAGCAGCTGGGATCATGTAGCTTTCTAAACTGGGAATCTCAGTGTGAACAACTGGGATGGTCCTCCTCTCTAAAATGGAAATGTCAGTGTGAACAACCGGGGTGGAACAGCGCTCTAAACAGGGAATCTTCCTGTGACAAGTCGACCTGGTACAGCTCTCTAAATTGAGATTCTCAGTTGGAAAATCTGGAACGTTTCAGCTCTCTAAATTGGGTTTCTCTGTGTGAATGGCTGTTATGGTCCAGCTCTTTCAACTGGGAATCTCTGTGTCAACATATTGAGTGGTCCAGTTCGCTGAACTGTAAATCGCAGCATGAATATATCGGGATGGTCAAACTTTTTAAACCAGGTATCTCTTCTGAACACACTGGGATGGTCCAGCATTCTAAACCGGAAATCCCTGTGTGGACACAACGGATGGTCCAGCTGTCAAGCCTGGGAATTTCAGTGTAAATTGTCAGAAATGGTTCAGCTCTCTATACAGTGAATCTCAGAGTGCACTTTGCAGATTCGTCGGGCATTCTAAACTGGGATTCTCAGTGCAAATATCCGGGATGGTTCAGTTCTCGAAAGTGTAAAACATCATTGTGAGCAGCCAGATCTCTTTAGGTCTCTAAGCAGGAAATGTCGCTGTGAACTGCCGTGTTGGCCCAGCACTCTAAACTGTGAATCTCAGTGTGAAAAGCTGAGTTACGCCTACTCTCGAAACTTGGAAGCTTATTGCGAACAGCCGGGATGTTCGAGCTGTTTACATGGGAAAGTTAGTGTGAACAGCCGTTATGTTCCACGTTATTAGCTGGTAATCTCGGTGTGAATAAAAAACGTTGGTCGCGCTCTCTAAACTGAGAATCTCATTATGAACACATCGGAATCATCGAACTCTAATGGAATCTAGGTGTACACAGCCGGGATAATCCAGCTCTCTAACCTGGGAGCATCGTTGTGAACATCCGGTGTGGTCTTGCCCTCTGAAATGGGAATCTCGGTGTGAACAGTGGAGATGGAACAAAACCCAGAACTCGGAATCTCAGTGCGAGCAGCCAGGTTGATCAAACTCCCTAAACCGGGAATTTCAGTGTGAAAAGCCAGGTTTTTCCAGGTCTGTAAACTGGGAATTTCGCTGTAAACAGTCGGGAAAGTCCAATTCTGTAAACTGGGTTTCTCAGTGCAAACAGCCATATGTATCCATCTGCCTAAATTGGGAATCTTGGCATGAGTCTCCACGATGGTCAAGCTGTCCAAACCAGCAATCCTAGTATGAAATGATGGATTGGTGCAGGGCTCTAAACTGTTAATCACACTGATATGGGCCAGTACATGAAGCTGGGAACCTCGGCGAATATAGTTGGGCTGGTCCAGATCTATAAATGGGGAATCTCACTATAAACAACCGTGATATTCCGGGTCTCAAAACAGGGAATCACGGTCTGAACAGCGATTATGGTCCAGCTCTGTAAACTGGGAACCTGGCTTTGAAACTCTGGGGGAGCCGAGCTCTCTTAGCCGGCTGCATAAGCTGGGAATCTCGCTTGGAACAGTTGGTACAGTCCAGCTCCCGGAGCTGAGAATCTCGGTGTGAATAGCCTTTACAGTCCAGCTCTGGAACCTGGAAATCTCCATGTAAGTATATGGGGTGGTGCAACGTTTTAAACTTGAAATCTTAGTGTGAACATCCAAGAAAGTCCAGTCTGTGATTTGTATAGAATTAAGTAAGTTTGGATTACGAAAAAGCCGAGTCGATTCTAAAACTTGACGGTTAATCTTTAAACATAACATTGGAGAGATGTATTGCTTAGTTGTGGTTACTTGTGGTTACTGAAACTGAAATCTGACAGAAATAGTTATTAAAGTTACAAAAAAAGTTGTGGGGTATGAGGATGATTCCCAAATTTGCTAAGAAAGTCCAGAAGGAAATAAAACTACCTTTGCTTAAAATTAGCAAAGAGATTAGAGTTGGAATAATCAAAGACAAAAGTAAAGCTAAATTTGTAAGGACATAACTCAGATACCTAGGTATTTCAGAGGAAAAGACAAGAGCAGTAGCGTTCAAAAACATTCAATTACAATTAGGGAAAACGGAGTTAGAAGATATACAAAGAGAGAGCCAGAAAAGAAAAAGGGAAGGTGAAAGAGTGACAAAAGAGAGAAAGAGAGAGAGAAAGAAACAGAGAGAATGTTCTCAGCTGAGCAAAGAGAAAGAGAAGAAAGGCCGAGAGAAAAAGAGAGATAATTTAAAATTTTGAATTTGCGAATTAGTCAGTGGAGTCAGATTGACAGGCTGGAAATGAAAACAGAGCGAAGTGATATATACAAGTATGTCAAAACTCTACCACATTTGTTTGAGAAAGCCTTCTTTATTTCGTTTGAAAAATTGGCGAGGCAGATGGAGTGGTCCAGGGATTTATGGGTAACTTTATTTCAGAATAAACTGGTCAGCAGAGCTTGTGAGGTATTTGCAGCGTTGTCAGATGAGCAATCAAGAGATTATGAAGAGGTCAAACGCGCTATTTTAAGTATTTATTAATTGCTGCCGGACATGTACAAACAGTGGTTCAGAAATATAAAGACGGAACCATGTCAGTCTGGTGTTGAGTTCTGAAGAATGAAGCATCGTCATTTTAGATAGAAGGGCGCAGGCCTCTAAATTAGATAAGACATATGAGGCGCTAGGAGAGGTTACTCTGCTGGAAGAGTTAAAAATAAACTCTTCCAGAGGAATTCAGAGAAATAATTCACGTGTATTAACAGAAAATTCAGGAAGTGAGAAGATCAGAGTCAGCAGATGAATGCATGTTGGTGCCTATGACAAGCGTCCGGCCAGAATTCCATGACGTGAGATAGAGAACCTGGGAGAAGGGGAGATAGTACACTACAAATCAACGGGTAGAGGAAACTGATAATGCGGGTTTAAAAAGAAGCCCAATAGGGTGGAAAGGAGGTGAAAGGCCTCAGTTGTTTCCACTGTGGTAAAGTGAAACATGTAGCCATACAGATAACTCGGGAAAAGATGCAGTAAAATAAGCTAAGCTAGTCGTATGAGTGGAAGAGTAAAGAGAACCACAATAAACGTCGAAGAGCATCAGGAGACTGCACAGACGAGTTACGGTCGGATTTTACCATATCACCATCGTCACTTCTGTGGGGAAAGGCTATTCTGAAAGAACGTGCGGGGGGGGGGGGGGGGGGGGGGGGGGGGGGGACGTGGGGCAGAGGAGGACAAGAAGTTATAATTTTAAGAGATAGAGCATCTAACCAGTCTCGAATACTAAGAGATGAGCGAATTAGTACTCTTTGTGATCTGTTACCTGAGAGTGTGGTACTTTGTGCGATACATGGACAGAATGTTTGCGTTCCTCTGTGTAAGATTAGGTTGGAATGCCAAATCCATACTGTGGAAGTAACAGTCGTAATGATTGACCGAGTGTCAGTTTCTGGAATCCAGTTTGTTATTCGGAATCATTTAGCAGGTTCGAAGGTGGGACTTATATCCCTTGTTATGTAGAAGCCCAAGGAAGACCAGAAACTGACGAGATAAAACAGAAATATTCTGGTAGAAATATCCAGAAATATCCTGTAGTATCGAGATCCCACTGGCATAAGCCACAGAACGAAGCAAAAACTAAAGGGAATTATTAACGAGTTGAGGTTCACTTAGTGAAAACCCTGTTTGATGTAATAGTGCAGGAAAAACCTGAACAGGCAGAATGCCAGACTGAAGTGTTTCCAGCTGAAAGGCTAATGTGCTTGCAACAGAAAGAAGAGACAATTGATTAAATAGATGTTTATGCAGACATGGAAAGGGGGATGGAAAATAGTTCTAAGGTTTATTACCTGAAAGCACTGCAGAAACATGTTTAATTACGGCCCTGGAGAATGAGGAATCAAATCCAGATGATGTGGATTTTGATATTTCTCAAAAAATTTAAAAATCAATAAGTTCTTAATGAGTGTGATAGGTTGGCAAATGATTTCTCTCCAGACTAAAGCATGCATGTGAAACGTTTGTTACTGCAGTATGAAGACATATGTAAGAATCAGAAGAGGAGGACTAATGCTATTGCAAATGAAGTAGACGTCGTGAATGATGATTGAATAAAACAACACCCGATCAGCATAATCCTTTCAAAGCCAGACTGCTCCAGAAGAACGCGGGGGCAATGCTCTACGAGGATATCATCACACCCAGAGACAGAGCGAGTGGACTTCACCCATCAGCTTACTTCCCAATCCTGATAGGAATCAACGATTTTAAGTGAATTATCGGAAAGTCAACGCAGCAACAGAATCGGACACAGATCCAATAACGAGTTTGGAGGATGAGAAAGTTGGACAAGCCAGAAACATCTCAAAGTTGGACTTATTGCGTGGTTACTGACAGGTGTCTTTATCAGAGAAGGTGAAAGAAATCTCTGCGTTAGTAATCCAAAATGGGCTACATTAATTCATAGTGATGCCCTTTGGAAAGAAAAACGTTCCTGCCACCTTCCAAAGAATTATTACAGAGTTGTGTGGGTTACGAATGGACAGGTGAGTACCAGGAGGCATTTGATCATTTGAAACCAATATTAAACGCCGCACCTGTTTTAGCCACAGAAAACTCTTTGAAGCCCTTCAAGGTTACCATCGATTCGAGTGACATAGGGCTTGGAGCTGTACTGCTATAGGAAGATGATTAAACAAAGAGAGGCAACATCCACGAGAGGAAATACTCCATGATCGAAAAAAAATCTATTGACTTTGATACTTGCCGAATAACATTTTAATGTGTCAAAGAACAAAGAAGATTTACAGCCCAATAACAGGCCCTTCGGTCATTCAAGCCTGAGCCGATTCAAATATTCTGTCTCACTATTGAATCCTTTACCCTGGGAAAAAAAGCTTGGCTCTATCCACCCTGTCTATACCATTTATGATTTCGTAAACCTCAAACATGTCCCCTCATACTCTCATACCTTCCAGTTTAAATAAACCTAGCCGACTCAACCTCACTTCATAGCTAGCACCAGGCAGCGTCCGCGTGTCTGTAACAATGTGTCTGAATTGATTGTGTTCACGGATCATAATCCTCTTACATTCATGCAATCCTTTCAAGACCAGAATATGAGACTATTATGTTGGCGTCTCATGTTACAGACTTTTAAACTCCAAAATCGTGCAAGTTGTGAGTCATAACAATGTGATCGGTGAGCATTATCGCGGATTTAATTGCTAAAGTTTACATGAGATTGATATCTATCCACTGTATTGTGCACACATGGGAAGAAGTTAGGATGAACTTTAATTAAAGTTATATGTATGTCGTGGTAATGTTAACGAATAAAAAATGCAAAGCCTTTTTTATGATGGTTTTTACTTACGTGGGGAGGTGTTCCGAAGTTGTAGACGTTTACTGCATATTTCAGGGAGCTGAAACTTCTGGCTGCCACACAGTTTTACAGTTTTGGACTATATCAAACCAATGAGCTGGGCCGATATTTTAGTGTATGTTAAAATCGGGTACTTTGAATAGTTGGGGAGAACAGCAAAGAGCAGCCAACCACACACAGTCTTCCAGTAGAATAGCTCTCTTAAAGGTGCCTATACGTAAGGACGTCGTGCGGCTGAAGACCAATGACGACCTAAAGGAATCCACAGAGGCATATTGACATTCAAAATGACAATTTGGTTTGAAAATTAATTTGCCGTACATTTAAGAGGAAATTTGTCCGACCAATATTCTGGAGTGGTAGCTAAAATGAGGTTTCAGAGAAAGAAGTTGTAAACCATTCTTGTTTAATTTTCTCTTTTGGACGTAATGAATATATTGTTATTTATTTTCTTTAAATAGTTATATTTGAGATAGTTCTTTGCCAACTCGAAATTTAACAGATTACAGTGCGAGGTTAGGTTATCTGTGTGTCTGGTTTAAATTAGCAGAAACGTTTATCCCGTAACACTCAATTGTACCAAACTACCTCGAGACCTTCAAGAATAAAACCAGAATAGTTGCTCAGTATCAGAAAAGTGATTGGGAAGCACAGTCTTGTCGATCCTGCAGAGATATTGTTCCTAACATCTGATAGCTTGTGGCAAAATTTACATAGCTGTCTCACAGACGGAAGAGAAACATTATGAAAGGATTAAGCCATTTGATACATTTTGAGCATTACGCAATTCTAGTACATAGCTAATATCGGCAAAATGCACTTCCCCCTCTCGTCACACACAATGAACATATGCCTTAATGAGATTAACTCTCAGAAATTATACAATAGGACTATCAAGTAGTCACCCACACTCCCTCATCCTCTGTCACCCTAATCCTTCACATTCACTTCGTCACCATCATCCTGACCCCCTCACACTCACTGCGTTACAAATCAAATTGTGCCCGTCACCCTGACTCCACCTCTGTTACCCAGCCCCTCATATTTTCTCCGTCGTCGTCACCCTGATCACCTCAAGCTCTCTATGTCACTGTCATCCTGACACCCTCACATAATTCCATCAACATCACCCTGACAGCTAACACTGCCCCCTGCCACTCCTCACGCTTCACACTTACACCTTTAATCTCACAGTGACACTTTCACACTCATTTCATCACCATCAGCTTACCCCCTCGAACTCACTTCATCATCATTAACCATCCCCCTCACATTCACACTATCACAGTCACACTGACCTTCTCACACTCAACCCCTCACTCTCACCCTAATTCCCTCACAGTCTCTCTGTCACGGTCAGCCTGACCCACTTAAACTGGCTCACTTTCTTTAACACTGAATTTCTCACACTCCGTCCCTCATTGTCAATCCGACTGCCTCACCCTTACTCCGTCACAGACACCTGTCTTTCACAGTCACTCCATCACTATAACCCGACCTCTTCGCACTTACTCTTCCAGCGCTGCCCTGACCCCCTCACGCTCACTCTGTCAGCACGGCCCTGACCTCATCAGACTCGTTCTGTGAGCGTTGCCCTGACCCCCTCACATAGATTCCATCGTCCTCACCTCCCTCACACTACATCACGGTCATACAAATCCCCTCATACACACACTGTTGTCATGACTGTGACGTCCTAGAAATCGATCCCCATCTGTCATCCTTCTCCCTCACACTCACGTCGTCACCGTAACCGTGATACCTCACGCTCACTCTGTTACTGTCACACTGTCCCCCTCATTGATACTGTGTCATTGCCATCATGAACGCTCACAGTCACTCTGTAACCATCACACTGATCCATCATACTCCTGCCGTCAGCGTCAAAGTGATCCACCCACTGCCAATCTGTCACCCCTACCCGCACTTCTCACATGAATTTTATCACGTTTACTTTGAGCCCCTCATACTCATTCCCTCTCTGTAATGGGGAGCTCATCACACTAACTACCCCTCTGTCACCTTGACTCCCCCTCATATTCACTCCGCTGTTACCTTAGTCATCTCATCGTCTCGATGACACTGTCATCCTGAAACTCTTATATTAACTCCTTCACCGTCACGCTTCCTCCCTCACAATCACTCTCCCTCTGTTACGCTAAGCCACTCACATTCACTCTGTCACCCATCAACCTGACCCGTCAAACTCACTCTGTCACGATAAAACTGATCTCGCCATACTCACTATGTCAAAGTTACCCTGCCCCCACACTACCCTCTGCCGCTCTTTACCCCTCACATTCACGTTTTCACCTTATCCTGACACCCTTACATGCAATTCGTCACTGTCATCATGAACCCCGCCGTTCACTCAGTTACTCTCATACGTTCTCGCACTCCCTCCCTCACTGTCACATTAAACACCTCATACTCACTCTGTAACTGTCAGCCTGACCCATTAAAACTCGCTCCCCCATCCCACGCACGCGCTCAAACTGCATCCCTCACTGTCACACTGACAGACTCGGACTCACTTCATCACAGTCCCTCTGAACCCCTCACACATACACCGTCACCATTCCGCTAATCAGCTCAAACTCACTCCGTCACTATTCCCCCGAAGCCCTCACACTGATTCCTTAATGGGGGTACCCTGACCCTTTCACACTCACCCACCATTGCTCACTCATTCTCACCATGTCATAGACACCGAGAACCCCTCACAATCTCTCTGTCACCACGACCATGACAACTTCAGACTCATTCCATTACCGTCACCCTGACCCCTCACATTCATTCTCTCACTGTCCCCGACACTCTCACACTCGCCCACCATGACCCACTCACTCTTACCCTATCATCGTCACAGTGTCCCCATCACACTCAATCTATCACCTTCCCCAGTACCCCTCAAACTGGCTACCTCATCAGCCTGCAAACCTACCAGACTCACCCAGCAGTACCCATTCACTCTTACTCCATCATCGTCACCGTGACCCCCTCACAATTACTCTTTTATCGCCATCTTGACGACCTCAGACTCACTCCACTATCGTCATCCCGAACCAATCAAACTCACATCGTCAACATTACACTGACCCCATCTCACTCATTCCATCAGTGTCACCCTGACTCGTCAATCTCACTACATTACCCTCATCTTACTCACATTCACTTGGTCACCAATAACCTGACCCGGTCACAGTCGCGCCATTGCAGTACGTCTGACCATCTCATACTCTCTTTGGCACTGTCACTCTGGCACCCGCACATTATCCCCGTCAGTGTCACGCTGACCCCCTCTTACTCACTCCCTCTCTGTCACCTTGACCTCTCACATTCACTCCATCACCGTCAAACTGCACCCTCACACACATCCGTCACCATCACCCTGATCCCTGCAGATTCACTATGTCATTGTCTCCCGGACATCGTCACACTAACCCGTCAACTTCACGCTGACACCCTCACATTCACTTCGTCACCGTCACCCTGACACCCTCACATTCACTTCGCCACTGTAACCATGACGTTAACACTCACTCAGTCACTCTCACACAGACCTTCTCACACTCGGTCCCTCACTGACACTCTCAACCCCTCAGCCTCACTCTGTGACTGGTAGCCTGACACAATCAAACTCGATCCCCATCACACTGACACGCTCGAACTCCTTCCCTCATCGTCACACTGATGGCCTCGCACTGAATTCATCACGTTCCCAATGAGCACCTCACACTACCGCCGTCACAATATCCTCCACCCCAACACTCTCACTCCATCACTGTCACTATGATCCCACCAAACTCACTCCATCACCATCAACTTACCGTCGTATTCTCGCCGTCTCTGTCACCCTGACCACACGACACTCACTCCACCACCATTTTCTGACCGTCTCACACTCACTCCTGCACTATCACACTTACTCCCTCACACTCACTGTGTCACTGTCAACCTACACTCTCACATTCACTCTGTCACCAACACCTTGCAACCCAATCTGTCAACGTAACCTTGAAACCATCACACTCAGTTTGTCCTACTTAACCTGACCCCCTCACGCAGACACCGTAACCCTCACCACCCTCATACACACTCCGTCACAATCACACTACCCGTCTCACACTCATACTGTCACCATGACCGTAACAATCTCACAGTCATTCGCCGTCTGCCACCTGCTCTCCCTCACATTCACTCCATCATCAAAACCATGACCCCTCACACTCTGTCACGGTCACACTGACACATTGCACTCGCTCTGTCACTAATCTATCTCACACTAATCTGTCACACACTAATCTGTCACACTCCGCTGTGAAAGTCAAACTAAACCATTCATAACCAACTGTCATCTTCGCAATCACTCCCTCTCTGTAATGGCGAGCCTCTCATGCTCATTCCCCTCTGTCATCCGACTCTTCTCACATTCACTCCATCACCTTCAATCTGATAATCTCAACTGTGTATGTCACTGTGAACCTGTCATCCTCACATAATCTCCGTCACTGTCACGCTGATCACTCACATTCACTATCCCTTTGTCAAGCTGATCACCTCGCATTCGCTCTGTCACCGTCAACCTGACCCCTCTTTGACATAATCACCCTGATACCCTATCTGTGACCATTGACAAACCCAGGTTTTAGCTGTCAGTAGACTTGGACATATGCATTTGATTTCATCAAACATTTGTTTGATAAGCTTTGTGAATAGCTTGTGTTCAAATACTGATCCCTCCCGTATGACCACGTGCTGTATACTCTAAAAACATTTACTTGTACCCCTTCAGTATCCATGACTCCACGTGCTTTTGCTTATCACACACAGCTTGTGACATCAAATATCTTTGAAAATCCAAATATATTGTCACCATTGATTCGCCATAATGCATTTACCAATTGGTTTCTCAAATATGATTCGGATATCATAAATCGTCCTTGAATTTGTAAAACCCGTTTAATTTCAGTTGCAATAATTTCCCAAAACAATTTCGTTACTAACTTCATTGCATTGTCTTTTTCTCAACAGACTTGGTTTCTTACTATTTATAGAAAGGTTCATTTTAAATGTTTTCTTCCACGAAGACAAAACTGAAGTAGTTGCGTCATAGTTCTACAATTTCATTGTTTTCCATTCTCTATGCTCCTGCTTTATACTTAAGGAAGCTGCACTTGTTTTCACTTACGATCCTCATTGGCATTCATTCAGAAGGTATTACAGTTCATTCGTATAACCATTGTTAATGTACGCTCCAGAAACTCAATAATTCCCGTCTTAAACGGCTAAATTATTGTCCTTCTAATGTTATACACTCACAGATGCATAGATACTGTAATGACAGATATACAGCACGATCTGCATTAGTCATATTTTCCATTATGAAGCCAGCAGCCGTGAATGTTTTAACGCTTCAAATGTTCACATAAATACGTTTTAATGGTGTGAGGCGACCCACAGCAATTATTCTCTCAGGAAGTGAATTGCAGACGCTAACATCCTCTGCGTGAATGACTATCATCAAATTCTCTTTAAATCCCAATCACGTCATTTCAAAAGTGTGCTTCCGTATTCTTGGCACTTTGAGTAAAAGCAACAACTGCTGTCTATCCACCCTGTCGATGATCCTCATAATCTTATAGGACTGAATCACGTCCCCATTAGCCTTCCCTGCTCTAAAGTACATAAGTCGAGAGTGTGGTACTGGATAAGCACAGGAGGTCAGGCAGAATCTGAGAAGCAGGAGAGTGGATGTTTTGGGCAAAAACCCTTCATGACAAAAGATTTCATTAGCCTCCATCAGGCTTTTGTGTGAAACGACGACTCTCCTGCTCCTTGGATGCTGTCAGACCTACTGTGCTTTTCCAGCATCTGCATTCCTCACTTTTTCCAAAGTACATAATCGGAGTTTATCCAGCCACTCTTCAAAAACTGATATGCTCCACCCCTTCGAACGTCCTGGTGAATCTCGTCTGCACCCGCTACAGTGCAATTGTACATATCATGTAATTTGATGCCCAGAACTGTACATTGTATTAAATCTGTGTAATAACCATCTCCTGTGCAGCTCATTTAATCTATTACTCTATGAATGAAGGCTCCGCCTATGGTACCGGATGCCTTCTTAACCTATCCAGTTACATTTTGGGATATGTGGAGAAGCACCTTCTGAGCTTCCCAGTGTTCTGCCTTTCATTGAATACTCCTCTGTCTGATTCCTTCAGACAAAATTCACCTACTCATTTTTATCAGGTTTCAATTCCATCTGCAATTGATCTGCCGATGTGATCATCCCATCTATGGTTCCCTGAAAATAAGATATACTGGCTCACTGCCAACCACCCGGCGAATTAGTGTGTCAAACACAAACTTAGTTATCCCACTGCCCATTCCCCCTCCCATTCACAGCTATATCATTGATAAATGCCACAATTATTCAGGGCCACAACACTGACCCTTGCAGTACCCATTGGTCACAGGTATGCACACATACAAACAGCCATTTATTACCATTGTTAGTCGTCTGTTGATACTGGATGCTACTTGCCAAGTCACCAATATGTCCGTCGTGTTCTCTGGTTATCCTGTTTTATTTGATGTTCTTCAGGAATAGCTGAATATTCCACATAGTTTTGCCCGTGAGCAGGTTTCCATGCTTCCGTGTTCGTCTATCCCCTGCGAATTTCCTTCTCATTGCCATCTTACATGTCCACCCTCAATCCCACCATGATTTAACTTGAATGTCGAGTAAATAGCCAAATAAGCATTTGGTTAATTTCCAGCATGTCATACGTTTTGTTAATTTGATAAACGTCAGTGTGATTACGACACATTCTTTGAAACTAAAGAGTCCGAGTTTCGTCATCACACAATCTTGCCATCTGAAGGATTTATCTGTCCGTTGCACTTTCGCTGTGGATACTAGATTATTTCTCAGATTGGGGCACTAAAATGATACCCCTCGTGCAATGGCAGCTACATTCGGTGTAACTCCTTAATAATGTCTTTACATCTATATTCTGATTTCCTAACATGAGGGCAAACTTAACATTAACTTTCTACTTACTTGCATTCCTCTAAATACTCTTTGCGTTAATTTCATTTATGAATTCCTTGCATGAGGTCTTGTGGAAAACCTTCTGGAAATCCAAATATACACTTCTGTTAGTTCTCCATAGTCTTTGTTGCAAGAAACAAATTGAAACAATTCTGTAGTTTGTCAAGAATAATTTCTCTTTCAGAAATTCATGCTGTTTTTCTCCAAAGTTTATAATAATTTCTAAATATCCAACACCATGTCCTATCTCGTAAATTCCAACAATTTCTCGAGAGATGTCAAGTTAATTGGAGTTTTCCGCATTATCTCTTCTTTTTTAAATGGTGGATGACGTTTACAGTATTGCATTCGACAGTTTGCCTGCCGGACTTTGCAAAATGTACTGGAATCTAAAACGCAGTCATTGACAGTGCAAGTAATATCACTATTGTTTATTTTTCTAACATGTTGGTAACAAGTACACCTGGTCCGTCAGACTTAGCAATCGTCAAGCCAGCTATATTTTGATACTTATATAAATTAATTGTACCTCTTTCTGTTTACAAGCCCCATACGAACACATGGTAATTCTCAGAGATTCTCTGGACGTTTCTCCATGAAGACAAGTGCAAAATAACTGATTAGTTTCTCTAAAATGTCCCTATTCTCCACAACAAATTCTGCAATCCTGCTTACAACTTTCCACATTTGACCTTGGATCGATGTTGTTTGATTTTGAAATATAGATCCGAGGTTTAGGCAGCCTTTGTGTTTCCTGTTCGTTTACACTCATGTTCTCTGTTTGGTTTGTTTGGCAGCTTCTTCACCCAGCTATTCTGTATCATAAATTTGTCAGAGTTATAAGTTTTCCACAATATGTGGAATTGTTCTGAAGCCACTTCCATTGATTTAATACAGTCTTTAATTTGTTATGTTAACCATCGGTGAGTCACCTTCTCTTCATTTTGCTGCTATCTATATGCCACTTAAAAACGTTGTTCACATTTCAGCTTGTAGAACATCCCTTCGCCCCTTCCATCCTCTACGTAAAATTAGCACTTACCTCACACATCTGATTTAAATGTTCTGCATCGTACCCTGAACAGTTGCACTGTTTTCTTTATTATTTAATATTTCTTGACTGGAAAAGAGATTTCGACATTCCACATTATCCCTGCCTCTCCTAAATGTATATATCTGCACCTATTCGCTCGTCAGTCTTGACACTCTCGCAAAGAAATTCAAGATTGATCCACCTCCACTTTCTTGTGAACACACTCTCAAACCACCTCTCACAGGCAATCCTGGTCATCTGCCTTTGAACCCTGAGCAAATACTCCACGTCCTTACTGTCGTGCAGAGATGGGAATTACAGAAAGTCCCCCAAATGTGGCCAAACCAAAGTTTGTACAGTTAAAACTAAAGAGCCCGAGTTTCGTCATCACACAATCTTGCCATCTGAAGGATTTATCTGTCCGTTGCACTTTCGCTGTGGATACTATATTATTTCTCAGATTGGGCACTAAAATGATACCCCTCGTGCAATGGCAGCTACATTCGGTGTAACTCCTTAATAATGTCTTTACATCTATATTCTGATTTCCTAACATGAGGGCAAACTTAAGTTTAACTTTCTGCTTACTTGCATTCCTCTAAATACTCTTTGCGTCAATTTCCTTTATGAATTCATAGCAAGAGTTCTTGTTGAAACGTCTGTACCCAAACCTGCGAGTGATGGAGGTAATGATGCTATGTGCTTTCTTTCCCCCTTCACCCACTTGCTTTGTCACTCTCCGGCAGAAATGGAAGTGCACCAAGACCCCTCTATACATGATTTTCCCTCAATATCCGAAGTTTCTTCTTGCATTTGACACCATGAAGTGCATTGTATCGTACCAGATTAAACTCAATTTACCATCTGTCCGCCCACCTTTCCATGTGCTCTGTATTATGATACAAGCTTTGATATCCTTACCCATTATCCACAACTTTACGGTTTTTCATGTCCTCTGCTTTCCCTTGTGCGATAACCCCTAACCTGGGTGTAAAACGTCCTAATAAGGGCACACACATTTAAGATGGAGATGAGGAGGAATTTCTTCACTCAGTGGGTAGCGAATAAATGGAATTCCTTACTGCAGAGGGCTGTCGAGGCTGAGTTATGAAGTATAATTATGGCAAAGATGATCGTGGTGTAATCAATCAGGGAAACACTGACAACGTGGAAAAAACAGGGAATTGGAATTGGGGATCATCAGATTAGCCATGATTGCATTGAATGGCAGAAATACCCAACGGGTCAAATGACCGAATTCCACTCCTACATTTCATGGTCTTCACTAAATTATTTCGAAACTCAATAAAGAAAACTCAATTATGGTTCTCTGCTCAGAAGGCTTCTTCAGAGGAATGAGATTATTAGATATTTCGCATGGCATAAGATTTGATCTAAAGTGTATTTATACTTCCTTGTCATGTTATTAGAGAAAACCATCTCGCACACAATCCGGGATTCCATGCAATACATCCTAACATTCATTAGTTCTGCCATCGAAATACAGACTACTGTCACAAACAATTACTGCATTGTCCTTGTTACAAGTACATTCATGTTGCTGATTGTAACCATATTTGAATTGCTATCATTATTTGATGGTGTAAAAATATTCCTGCGAACGATTGCTGCCACTTGCTTATTCATAGTTCCACACAAAGAGACTCGAAATTTTGATTTGCAGATACACGTGGATGTTTCACGAGATTAACCTGATCCTTTGTTCACAATCTGTTGTTATTTTTGCCTATCCTGCTTAGATCTCATCAACCTTTAATGTTCACTTTCCAGCTATGGTCAATCTGCAGCCACATCTCTGTCATAACTGGTCGATCCTGTCTGTTCACCTCAGTTAATACTGGTATTAATACTGTTACTGGCAATTGCAGGGAGTCTTCCAGATATAGTGTTGTGATTAAACAACTGGTTCGACGTTCCAGTTAGAGAGGCTGACTGGTTCTCGAGGATCTTAGAATTAAATAGAGGTATGAGTCATGTTGAATGTTACTGGGTGGAAGGGTTTTGGTAATTAGAGAAATTAAGAGAGATCGCGGGAGCTGGATTCGATTGCAGAGTTTGCGATAAGGATGGATGTAGGGGAAGGCAGATAGACTTAGTGACACAGACAGAAAGAGTTTCAGGGGGAAGCACGTTGTATGCACTAGAGAAACTAACAGCTATATGTAAGGTTGCCGTGAGTAAAGACATGCACAGCTGTTAAAAAGCCTATAAATTCTGGAGGTTGTATAGGTAAGAAGGCTATGGATCTTCCAGGTTTCCGGGATTGGGGACATCTATACAGAAACGAAGTATTGCATAAATTGAAAGAGGTTCCTCCTGTATGGTGGGTTGTATGGACGGTTGACGTTTATTTAGATAAGGTTCGAAACTTTGGAGAAAAGGGAGTTTGTAGATGTATATGGAAACTGGATGAGCTGGCATTGAAAGTAAGGCCGACAGGTACTAAAGAGCTACATTGATTGGGGTTTGGTGCTCCAGATCAGGAATTCGGCAGGGGTTTGAAAGGACTACCCAACTCGGGAACATTTTCGGGGAGCCATCGATTGGAGAGTTGTCAAGTCTGGTGGTGGTTACCAAGAAAGGGAGAGCTTACGGGAAGCAAGAGTCTATGCAGTCACTGAAGGAGAAGGTGCAGTTTACAAGGCGACGAATGTTTTAGAAAATAGAACATAGAAGAACACAACGCAGTACAGGCCCTTTGTCCCTCGATGTTGCGCCGATCCAAGCCCACCTAACCTACACGAGCCTACTATCCTCCATATGCCTATCCAATGCCCGCTTAAATGCCCATAAAGAGGACGTGTCCACCATTGATACTGGTAGGGCATTCCATGGACTCACGACTCGCTGAGTAAAGAACCTAACCCTAACATCCGTCCTATACCTACCATCCCTTAATTTATAGTTATGCATCCTCGTAATAGCTTACTCCATACGTGGAAAAAGGTTCTCACGGTCATCCCTATCTAAACCCCTAATCATCTTGTACACCTCTATCAAGTCACCCCTAAACCTACGTTTCTGCAATGAAAACCGCCCCAAGTGCCTCAGCCTTTCTTCACAGGATCTTCCTACCATACCAGGCAACATCCTGGTAAACCTCCTCTGCACCCGTTCCAGTGTCTCCACATCCTATCTATCGTATGGCGACCAAAACTGCACAGAATACTCCAGATGCGGCCGCACCAGTGTCTTATACAACTGCAACATGATCTCAGCACTCCAGAACTCAATTCCTCTACCATTAAAAGCCAGTACGCCGTATGCCTTTTTCACCGCACTATTTACCTGGGTGGCAACTTTCAAGGATCTGTGTCCATGGACACCAAGATTCCTTTGCTCATCCACACTACCATGTTTCCGACCATTAGCCCAATACCCCATCTTTTTGTTACTCTTACCAAAGTGAATCACCTCACACTTAGCTACATTGAACTCCATTTGCCACCTTTCTGCCCAGTTCTGCAGCTTATTTATTTCTCGCTGTAACCTACCACATCCTTCCTCACTGTCAACTACTCCTCCAACTTTCATATCACCCAACCTTCTAGCCCCTCCTCCAGGTCATTTATAAAAGTGACAAACAGCAATGGTCCCAAAACAGATCCTTGCGGAACAGTGCTAGTAACGGCACTCCAAGATGAACCTTTACCATCAACTACTACCCTCTGTCTTCTTCCAGACAGCCAACTCCTAATCCAAACCTCCAACTTACCCTCAATGCCATACATCCGTATTGTTTGAAGTAGCCTACCATGGGGAACCTTATTAAATGCCTTACTAAAATCCATATACACCACATCTACTGCTTTCCCCTCGCCCACCTCCTTAGTCACCTTCTCAAAGAATTCAATAAGGTTTGTGAGACACAACCTGCCCTTCACAAAACCATGCTGTCTATCCTTGATCACATTCTTCCTATCCAGATGTTCATAAATCTTATCCCTTACAATTCTCTCCAAGACTTTGCCCACAACAGAAGTGAGACTCACCGGCCTACAGTTACTAGTGTTATCCCTACTTACCTTCTTGAACAAGGGAACCACATTTGCTAGCCTCCACTCTTCTGGCACTACTCCTGTAGACAAAGAGGACATAAAAATCAAGGCCAATGGCTCTGCAATCTCCTCCTTTGCTTGCCAGAGAATCCTAGGATAAATGCCATCAGGCCTAGGGGACTTATCTATTTTCGCCCTTTCCAGAATTTCCAACACCTCTTCCCTACATACCTTAAAGCCATTCATTCTACTTAATTATGCCTCGGTATTCACATAGGCAAAAATGTCCTGTTCCTAAGTGAATACTAACAAAAAGTATTCATTCAGTGTCTCCCCAATCTCTTCAGCCTCCACACGCAACTTCCCACTACTATCCTTGACGGGACCTATTCCTACCCGAGTCATTCTTTTATTCCTGACATACCTATAGAAAGCCTTAGGGTTTTCCCTAATCCGACCAACTAAGGATCTTTTATGTCCACTCCTTGCTGCGCTTAGTTCTCTCTTCGGGTCCTTCCTGGCTACCTTATAACTCTCAATCGCCCCAATTGAACCTTAACGTCTCATCTTTACATAGGCCACCCTCTTCTATTTAACGAGGAATTCCAATTCCTTATTAAACCGCGGCTCCCTCACATGACCCTTTCCTCCCTGCCTGACAGGTACATACTTATCAAGGATACTCAATAGTTTCTCCTTGAACAAGCTCCACATATCAATTACGCCCTTGCCTTGAAGCCTAATTTTCCAATGCCACACCTCCCCCTCTTTTACCCCCACCTCTGACCCTACTAAAATATGTAAACCCTGGAATCTGCAACAGCCAATCCTGTCTCTGTTCTACCCATGTCTCCGTAATAGCCACAACATCGAAGTCCTAGGTACCAACCCACGCTGCAAGTTCACCTACCTTATTTCGTGTACTTCTTGCATTGAAGTATACAAACTTCAAGCCACTTTCCTGTTTACAGGCACCCTCCTTTAAGATTGATGCCATGTTCCCAACCTCCCTACACTCCAGGTCCTGCATCCTAAAGCTACAGTCTAGGTTCCCATACCCCTGCAGAGTTAGTTTAAACCCCCCCAAGAGCACGGGCAAACCTCCCATCAAGGATACAGGTGCCCCTCAGGTTCAGGTGCAGAACATCCTGTTTATAGAGGTCCCACCTTCCCCAGAAAGAACCCCAGTTATCCAAACAGCGGAATCCCTCCCTCCAGCACCATCCCTGTAGCCACGCATTTACCTGTTCTCTCTCCCTATTCCTCGACTATCTATCATGTGGCACGGGTAACAAACCAGACACAACAACTCTGAGCTTCCAACCTAGCTCCCCGAAAGCCTGCAAAACATCCTCAGCCCTCCTCCTACCTATGTCTTTGGTGCCAATGTGGACCACGACTTCGGGCTGCTCCCCTTCCACCTTAAGGACCCGGAAAACACGATCAGAGACATCACATACCAAACGCGAGTCTCTCTCGCCCCCAGAAAACCGGCTATCTGTGCCCTGAACTATCGAGTCCCCAATAACTATTGCTCTGCTCTTCTCCACCCTTCCCTCCTGAGCAGCGGGGGCAGGCTCCGTGCCAGAGGCCTGAATCCCATTACTTACCCCTGGTAAGTCCCCCCCCCCCTCCACAAGTAACCAAAACGGTATACTTGTTCTTGAGGGGAACGGCCGCAGGGGCTCCCTGCACTAGCTGCTTCCTCGCAGTCCCCCTCACTGTCACCCATCTGTCTGCAATCTTTGAAGTTACTACTTCCTTAAAGTTCCGATCTATGACCCCCTCTGCCTCCCGAATGATCCTAAGTTCATCCATCTCCAGCTCCAGTTCCCTAACACGGTCTTGAGGAGCTGGAGATTGGTGCACTTCCTGCAAGTGCGATCAGCAGGGACGACCATGGCATCCTTCACCTCAAACATGTTGCAAGAGGAACATTGCACTGCCTCACTGCCATCACTCTAAAAAGTAACCTTTTTTCAAAAAAAAAAAAAACTGGGTCTAAAGAATAGAACAAGCAAAATGCAGCACTAACCTACTTACCACAACGGGTCTTATTATTAGGTTGGAGGAGGGCGGGTGGAAGGCACTACCTCTGTAGTGCCTCGGATTCTTCTCCTGAGCGCTTTTATATGGAAAAAACCTACCCGGCTGCCCCTCTGGTCTTCGTCACTTCCCCCTGCTGTTCCCGTTCTTTCTGTGAAGCGAGAAGATAAAACACCGCTGCCCGCTTCCGGTAAGTAATTTTAAAACAAACTGTCTCACCTTAGCTGTAGGCTTCCGGGTTCCTTTACACTCTGCTGCTGCTCGCACTCAAAGTGACCGTTGACGTCGAAAGGTGAGTATTTATACTCACTGCTTTCCTTCCCGGTTTCCCCTAAAGTCTTCGTCACTTCCCCCTGCTGCTCCCGATCTTTCTGTGAAGAGAGAAAAAAATACCGCTGCCCCCTTCCGGGAAGTAATTTTAAAACAAGCTGTCTCACCTTAGCTGTAGCCTTCCGGGTTCCTTTATACTCTGCTGGTGCTCGCACTCAAAATGACCGTTGGCGTCAAAGGGTGAGTATTTACACACACTGACTTCCTTCCCGGCTGCCACTCTGGTCTTCATCACTTCCCCCTGCTGCTCCTGCTCTTTCTGTGAAGACAGAAAATAAATCTGACAGTTGCAAGATACAAAGAAAGAGTGTTTCAATTCTTTGTTAATGCAAGAATGGGATTGGACGAGCTAAGAAATGCATGGATGATCTGTCTGTTAGCAGAAGTTTACGGATTATGGAGACTTGGAGATTAAAGAGAGGGTGGGCTTCAGATTTTTATAGTCATTGTAGGAAGTGAATTAACCTTGGAAAATGGAGAGTTCTCAGTAATAGAAGGCGCTGAACTGACTGTCAAAGGTTAAAGATTTAGGGAGGGGAGTGGAAGCAGTTGGCAGTCAGTGGTAAGGAGGTGTTCCGAGACAACAGTTACTCCTACAAAAAAAAAGTTTTCTGGAAGCAGGGGAAGGTAACACAGAGAGAGGAAGCACGGTGACTGAAGAGGTTTCAGCAATCAGCAAGTTTCTAGGTGCAGGACACTGTTATAAGGATAGGGATAGTTGGAGGGTTCCGAGAGATGTACAAATATCGGCAGGGCTTTTGACAATGAAGGATATTATGTTACAGAGATACGATAGATACAAACTAAAACGAAGTTACAAAGATCGGGAGGGTTGTAGGTGATTGGAACTTGTTTGATATAAACGGAATGTTCTTAGACTGAAGGAGGAGATTGCACATATAAGGAGGATTGTGGGGACTGGAGGCAGTTTTGAATGCAGGATGTAATTGAGAAACACAGGAAACACTGGCAGCTACTGGTCATTTAATCACACGGGCACAATTCAATATGATCATGTTGGATCAGCTAACTGTCCCCGCTTTCATCCCATACTCTGGCAGTGACTGTTGGGATTTAGTGATACAGATCTCCCGAGTAAGAGGAGGAGATATTTCCGAGATAGGGAGGACCGTGAAACTGGAACAGATGACAGAGTTAAAGATAGCTTTAAGAATGGGACGACTTTACAGTGAAACAAACGCATGCAGCGATAGGATGGAGTGACATGCACAGGGAGAATTATGGGAGCTCATGGAGGTAATTTTAAAAAGTGATGTCATATACACGTTAAGTGGATGAATATTTGTCGTAATTGCAGGAGATTACATGCATGAAAAGAGTAGCAGGGAGCAGCAGAGTTGAGAGATATCGAATGTGTTTTACAGAGGAGGAGTTTATAGTCATCATTCAGATTGTAGACACTAAATATCATAATACGAAGGGTAGCACAGGATAAAATCCACAGACAAGGATGATTTTAATAGCCCAATAATGCTAATAAGGTCGGGAGTTTATTGAAAGATTACATAGTTGTTGAGATTCGTATGAGCGTTAAATAGTTACACAGATAGGGTAGTTGTGCAGGTCTGGCAGAGATTACACAGATCAGGACAGTTCAAGGGTCAGAACGCTTTTTTCACAGATAAGGGGCGCTGCAGTAGCTGGAGAAGATCACCCAGGTCTGGACAATGTAGCGATTAAAGGCAATACGACAGACATGGAGGTTTAGCCAGTTATGATAAACCAACAAGGATAGACATGACTGTTGGGGTTTATAGGCATAACGATTGTTTGTGTCAACCTGGAAGTTCACGGATGAGGGTGTTAGGGATTGTAGAAGATGACCGAGATAGAGAGCTTTTTGTGGACGATGGAATAATACAAACAGAAAAATAATTATAGGGACTGGAGTACATTACAACGTCAGCCAGGATTGATAACAGGGTATCCTAGGGTGTGGCATTGAGCACTGGTACAGCAGAGGAAAAAGCAGGACCCTCACAAGATAACCACCACTTAATGAAGCCGAGAACGTCTCTGTTCCTTGTCCAGTACAGTATGTTCCTTTTGTCTTGTGGGTCTGAATATCGAGCTTCTCCCTGTGCTGTTTACTGTGAATGATCTTACCGGCTGCATGTTTCACGGACAGCCCCAGATATCACTTTCTATCTCTCTGGCTGACAAACCGTTTTCAATAATGTGATGGATGAATCATGAGATGGTATTCTGCTGAGTCAGGAAATATATTGATCAACTACAAACGACAGAGAAATAGGCAGACTCAGAGGTTAGGCTGATGAAGTGAGAGATACACATTTACTCGAATTCAGTCCACCAGATTTCTAGGAAACCCGAGTCTCAATATGCTGCTGAATCTCCTTGGAGTGAGGAGTTCTGTTGACTTAGGATCTCAGACAAGCGACAAACGCAAGAGACCTATGCAGAGGCAGCATTTAGACCCATACAGTGTGGCATGCGACATGGAATGTTACTGAACGATACCAACTAACTGCCGGAAGATTTTAAGATCAAACAATGGTGTCAGAAGTGGTTTTGAGTCAGTGGGCATTGCTCCTAGTTTTCCGGGCAAGTGAACTATTATACTGGGATGGGATCCTATGATCCCGTGTTAGTAGCAGTGTCTTCGTCAATCATATGACCAGGATTATACAGTATGATTTAAAATGTCACAGATGAGGAGAGACAGGGCGAAGGTGAATAACAAGTCCCAAGTCCAAAAGGAAAGATTAAAATATTGGATCACCTTTGGGATGTGGCTGAAGACAACCAGACAGAAACAAGAAGGCACAGACATTAACAAAAATTGTACATCAGCAAATATGTTTGTGACAGGAAATCGTGATTAAAAAATAAATTGCTGATTCTTTACTTACATGCACAAAGAATTTTCCATGAGATATATGCACTTGTAACTTAGGATTTCGACTGATCGTTATAATGGTGACACGTCACTGAGCAAAGAGAAATGCTGTTAATTAATATTCAAAGCTACAAAACATTGTGGAAAGCCGGGCAGAATGTGAAACTGGATGGGGTACTCACGTAGTTAGGGATACCAATGTGATGTTTAAGAAAACATAGTGTCTCAGATTATGAATGCGTACGAGTCCAATTTCTTGGGAATGAGGGTTAGAAAAACTAAAGTTCAAGGACAGCATTCAGTCCCGGTAACAGTAGTACATTGCTAGGCACTGCATAAGACAGACAATTGTTGAAAATTGTGGTAATTTTTAGGAAATGCAATCTTCTTATTCCATCATCTCATTGGCGGTGGGTCACAGCCGAGGGTGAAACTTTCCTCCACTCAGGGTGAGTCTGCAGGTCGGTGTACAAACCAATGTCAGTTCCACAGTCTCTGATATAGATGGGCAACAGATGGCCGTGATAAGGGGTTAGGTGGAGCGCTGGTGAGGCAGTGCGCCCCTTGTGCAGTTTTCTCCTGTATTCCCGCTTTTCCCGACGTCAAATCTCGAGGTGCTCCACGCCTTCCCAATGCTCCTCCATCACTTTCGACAGTCTCAGCTCAGTAAAGCGCAAGTGTCTGGGGGAATGTTGCACCAGCCCAAAAAGACTTTTAAGGTGATCCTGAAACACTTTGCCATCTGGGGATCACCTATAATCGGGAAGTACAAAACCAACTTGGGGAGTCTCGTGTTGGTCAGAGGGACGACGTGCCCATCGCTTTGCTGCCGACTAAGGGGATTTGCTTAGGTGCCTCGATGCTGGGGATGTTTGGCTGGTCGAGGACGCTCGTTTTGGGTTTGTCTTCCCAGCAGAATCACAAGAAATTGTTCAGGCAGCGATGGTGAGACAGGTCCAGCACCTTGAAGTATCTCTTTCAGAATCATATGCGTGGGTGGGAACCACAATATTTCTGCAAACCATGGGCTTTGTGCTTGAACTGATGTTCTTGTCCACGAACACCTTTCACCTCGGATGGCTGAATGCTGTGCTAACATACTGGAAGCAGTGGTGGCTCTCTTCATCAACATCTGTTGTATTAGACAGGACTCATTCTAAGTCCAAGGCCTCCTCATCAATCTTGTTGATTAGAGGTTCACTCCGCAATGCAGGGACAATTTGTTGGAGTGCCTTTTTGTGTACGATTAGGATATGACCCGTGCTCTCATATGCTCCTGTAAAGGCACTAACAATGCTCTTGTGTACACTCTTTGAGCTTGGACACACAGAAACGCCATCCACGTACTGCAGACTGATGACACTGGTTGACCTGAGTTTAGTTTTGGTTTTAAGGCGGATGAAGATTGATTAATTTCCTGCTGGTTCTGAAGGTTAACCCCACTCCAGTGGAGAGATTATTGGCGGTGAGATGAAACATTGCAGCGAAGTGACTCGGGAACAGTGCTGGGGCAATGAGACAGCTAAGTTTGACAACGGTATGCACGGTGAGCGAATCCGTGTAGACCCATTTATCATTACCATAAATCAATTTCTTCGTGGAGCAGGCGGAGTATAGTGACACACGTCATGCTTTCGCCAAAGCAAGAAAGACGCTCAATAATCCTTCCCGGGTGTGACGGTATCAAATGCCTTTGTAACTTTGAAGGTAGCCATGTACAGGTGGATCGTCTGTTCTCTGCATTTCTCCTGCAGCAGTCGCACGGTGAAACTCACGTCCATTGCAGCAATCCTTGGCCGGAAGCCATACTGCTATTTCATGAGGAGATCTTCGGCTACAAGGAGAAAATCAATGAGAAGGAGCTTTGAGTTGACTCTACTAATGCTGGACAATAGGTAGATTCCTCTGCAACTGCCACAGACGGTTCTGAAGATACTTATCACGGTGACTTCTTGCAGCGCTCCTGGAATGCTCTCCACCTTCTCGGTAAGACAAACAATAACGTGTAGCTAGACTAGGAGCTCAGTGCCGACGCACTCGAATGCCTCAGCCTGGCTCCGGTCTGCTCCAATGGCTTGAGCTGATGGATTGCCTTCTCTACTTGTTGTGGGGCTGCGGCATTACTGAACCTGTGGTGTGTAGCGTGTATGGTCAACAACGCTGGATAGATTACAGAGACGTGTTTGAGGAGGCCTCTGAAGTGTGTTGTTTTGTTGGCTTATGTTTCATTCGTTAAAGTCACTCCATCCTTGGCTGGCAGGCCTTAGGCGTTTGGGTGATACAATGAAATTTAAATAAATTGTCACGTTTAACGGTGACCACTCCAAGCACACATAGCAATCTGAAATTCAAATGAAGCAAATTACATTAGTATGAGAGGAGTACTGTCCAAGGTAACAAAGAAAAAGGGCCACAATGGTATAATGTAATGGCAAATATTCAATAAAAGAATATTCCATACAAACGGATAAATCTTCAGCAAGAAGGGCCAATCAGTGACTCACTCGGGATTTTAACGATTATATTAGATTACAACAGTCTTCAAGTACAGTCATTAAAAACAATCTAGCAATTCTAAAGACAGAGTGTTTCAGAAACTGACAAAAGACTACTAAAATGCTGAAGCAGATTTTAAAGGTAGAGCGAGGTTTCTCATAGCAAGAAGAGTGTTGTAGGAAGCGGAATTATTGTTTGTCCTTAATGAGATGGTAAAGCAGCCTTGAAAGTGCAGGCAGTTGTTGTCAGACATATGAAGTGTGATAAGGGACTGAACGACATTATAAAGCCAGTATGAACTGATGGGGCAAAAGAAGGTCATAGATTTACAGAGGGAAATATGTCCCAAAGTTGGTTTAAAAAATTTCGAGGGTTATGGGGCATTCGAAGACATTCAAATACAGAGCATGCTGTTGAGTCCAATTCAGGTTAGAAAGGTAACAAGTGTCAATCGGGTTTGACGGGATATTCACACCAGCGCATTCTCTCTCTCTCTCTCTCTCTCTCTCTCTCTCTCTGTGTGTCTTTCTCTCTCTCTCTCTTGCTCTCTCTGACACATCCACATTTGCGTCAGTCGTGTATGGAAATGCTATTGTAAACTCCATTAAATAAAAGATGAGCACTGAGCAACAGGCAACCGGCACCTCGACTCAACAGATTATCTTGCTCGCTGTCCACGCATGCTGCCTGAACCGTTGTGATATCCAGCATTTATTGTTTACTCCACAAACTAAAAACCCTATGAGGACACAACGTGGATCACTTACAACTTATGTGGTAATAGCCACCACCTTGAGTCCACAAGAAAGATCATAAGACCACGTAGCAGAAATTGTCCATTCAGCCCATTGAAATTTATCCGCCATTCAATCATGGCTGAAGGTTTTATCAACCGCATTCTTCAGCTTTGTCCCCATCATACTTGATCCACTTAACAATCGAGAATTTACCTCCCTTAGCCTTAAATCTACTTAGTGATCTGGACTTCACTGCCTTCTGTAGCAATATATTCCATAGATTCACAACTCCATCACTGAAGAGGTTTTGCGGTATCTCCGTTGTAAAAGGTTTTCCCTTCACTCGAAGCTCTGCCCATATCAATACAAACATCTTCCCAAATCCACTCTGTCCGCGCCATTCAGTATTCTATGTGTTTCAATTCGATCCATCATTAGACTTCTAACATCCAATGAGTATAGACCTACAGTCCTCAAATATTCTTCATATTTTAAGCTTTTCATTCCTCGGACCATTGTTGTGAAACTCCATTGAACACACTGCAGGGCTGAACAGCATTCTTGGAAATGGGGCCCAAAAAGGCGCTCAATACACCAAACATTGTCTGACCAGAGACTTGTAGAGCTTCAGAAGTACATACCCTCTTTTATATTCTACTCCTTCAAATATAAATGTCAACATACCATCTGCCTTCCTAACTACTGTCTTAGCCTGTGAGTTTACCTTGAGAGAATCCCAGACTAGAACGTACAAATCTCTCTACACTTCAGATGCACAATCATTCTGCCATTTAGAAAGTATTACGTGTCTCTTTGCTTCCAAACAAGGTGCATGACCTCACAGGATTAATGAAAGATCGAGGCAGGTCATTATTTGGGATTTACTATTTGGGATTCACAAGTTTTGTCACAGCCCTCCACACAGAAATACCTATTTGTAGTTAATGTTAGTTGAAAGATCGAAAAAATAAAACCAACAGTGTATTCTTAACATTTGAAACAAAAGCACATTCGCTGTAGAAATAATCCGATCTGGAGCATCTGAAGAGCGAGGTCGGTTCTTCAGAAATGAAATAAACTGGCAAAGACACGCACCCTATCCAAGGACAAAACTCAGCTGCCCAGGAAGAAATTACTGTGTGAAATCACGGGAATAAACCAGCCAGAGAACATAACTGACCAGAGTCCCGAAACTAAAGCACAGCTGGTCAGACAGAAGAAGGCTCAGAGTCGTGGTAGCGGTCTGTTTTTCAGTCTGGTGTGGCCATTTAGTAACTGCATGTCACGGGGATCGGTGCTGGTCTGCTGCTATCTTTCATATAAATGATCTGCATGAGAATTCAGGAGATATCTTTTGGAATTTTTCAATTGACGCTAAGATTAGTCGTATACTTGAAAGTGAAGTTGGTTTCCTAGAAATGCAACGAGACCTTGATGAACTGGGCTAACGGGCTGAGGAATGGAGGATATAATTTCCTTTAAATAATTGCAAAGCATTGCGTTTTGGAGAAGCAAGCGAGGGTAGGAGTTCCAAAGTCATTGGTAGGGCCTGGGGAGTGTTAGATAACAGAAATATCTCGGGTGCAAGTTTTTTTAATCTTCGTGAAAATTGAGTGACAATTTGACTGGTTGATGAAGAAACGTTTCTTCATGCTAGCTTTTATCGGTCAGAACATTGCATGTAAGAAATGGGACGTCATACAAGATTGCAGCTATACAAGATTTTGGAGAGGCTGAATTTTGAGAAAAGTGCGCATTGCTGGTCTTCTAACTATGGAAAGAATATTATTATTTGAGAAAGAGTGCAGCAACGATTTATGAGGACATTAGTTGGAATGGAAGGTTTGTGTCAAAGGGAGAAGGTCGATAGAATGATACTCTTTTCCCTGGATCGTAGGAGGTTGGGCGATAACTTAGCATCAGCGTATAAAATCAGGACAGGCAGCGATACGGAGGATAGTGGACAACTGTTCCCCATAGTAGAGGTGTCTAAAACTAAAAGGTATATGTTGAAGGTGGCGGGGGGGTGGGGTGTAGCTGGGAGATAGGGACGGGTCCAGAGTGGTATTTGTTCACATCGACGGTGGTGAGTATCTGGAATGGGTTGACAGTGGTATTGGTGGAACTTAATATGATTTAGACATTTAAGGAACGTTTGGACAACAACATATTTGGATTGGGATGGAAGGATAAGGACCAGTCCCAGACAAATAGGACCATTCTAATATATGAAAAGTCGTTAACATGTACAAGAAGGGCTGAATGGTCTGTTTTCATGCTGTGGTTCTTCATGTCTTCATTCGTTTACCCGGCTGTGGGTTACTGGAATTATTAGAACACAGAATAGTACAGCAGACTACAGGCCCTTCGGCCCACTATGTTGTGCCGAGCATTTAACTTAACCAATGTTCAATTTAAGCTTCACCCCAATCAACTTAACACCATGAATGGGTTTGTCCAACAGTCGTGTAAATATATCTAATGTGCCTGATTCACCGACCACTGTTGGCAGTGCATTCCATGTATCCACCACTTTCTACGTGAAGATCGCAACTATGATATCTCCACTATACATTACTCCAGTCAGCATACACTTTCCACCCCGTGTAACAGCCATGTCTGCCATGGGGAAAATTCTCTGCCCATCCATCTCATAATTTTTATTGAAAATAATGCCTGCAGGAGTCAGGAGTGTGGTACTGGAAAGCACAGTCTGTCAGGCAAGATCTGAGTAGCAGGAAAGTCGACTATTCGAGCATAAGCATATTCCTGATGACGAGCCTATGCTGAAACGTCGACCGTGCTACTCTTTGGGATGCTGCAAGACCGGCTGTGCTTTTCCAGCACAATAAGTTTTGCCTCTCATTAGCTTCTACACCTCTGTCAAGTCATCTCTCTTCCTTATATTCTCGAAAGTGAGAAAAGCATTAGCTCACTCAACGTCGCTTTATAAGACAAGCTATCCAATTCAGGCAGTATCCTGGCATAATTCCTCTTCACCATCTTGAAAGCATCTACAACGTTCCCAAAATGAACCGATCAGAACTGGACACAATTTTCCAAGTGTTATCTTTCCAGTATTTGAACGAGCTGCAGCAAAAACTACGCGGCTCCGAAGCTCAACCCCCGTGTCAATGAAAGGCAAAACGCTATCCCCCTTCTTAACAACCCTCTCAAGTTGTATGACAACTTTGATATATCTGTGTGCGTTGTCCCCAAGGTCCGGCTTATCCTCCACACTGTCAAGAATCCGATTTTTAACCTTGATAGCATTCAAATTCTAACTTTCAAACTGAATCACTTCACATTTATCCAGTTTAATTCCACCTGCCACTTCTCACCCCAGCTATGCATCATGTCAAAGGCTTGTTCTAGCCTGTAACAAACCTCAACAGTATCGATAACACCGCGGACATCGGACAAACTACTCATCCACCTTTCTACTGATTTATCCAATTCGTTTATATAAACTACAAAGAACAGATGCCCAAGAACAGATCACTGAATGACACCACTATTCACTGACATTCAAAAGGTATGCTTTCTAATCACTACAGCTCACTCTCGTCTTTCTCCTAGCTAATTCTGTATCCATGGGGAACCTTCTGAAATGTTTTACTGAAATCCATATGCACCGCATCCACTGCTCGACCTTCATCAACACTTCTTGTCACATCGTCAAAGCACTCAATAAGGGTTGTTAGGCATGATCTGCCACTCGCAAAGCAATGTTGAATCTCTTTCTTTCTTTCAACCATGTCTTTCCAAATAGTCATAAACCCTGTCTTTTAGAATCCTTCCCAGAATGATGCTTACCACCGACCTAAGATTGACTGGTTTGTCATTCCCAGGTATTGCCTTATTCAATTTATTGAACAGAGGTGCAACAATTACGAACTCCAATCTACTGGTACTAGTCCCGTGGAAAGTGATGATTCAAAGATCATCACCAGAGGCGCAGCAATCTCATTTCTCACTTCTTCTATTGACCTTCGATATATCTGCTACAGCTCTGGTGGCTGATCTATGTTGATATTTCCCAGTAATTCCAGCACATTCACTTTCTTAATTTGAATCTGTTCAAACCTATTAACGTGGTCCACAGTGATCACATAATCATTCAAGGCATCTCTCTCTTGTGAGTACTGAAGCTAATATCTCATTTATGGTGGGCCCTACTACTTTGGACTCGAACCATAAGCTTGCTTCACGATCCCCGATTGGCCCAACGCTCTTTCTTATTTTGCTCTTATTCCTCACGTAGGTGTACAGCACCTTTGCGTTTTCCCTTATCCTTCCCAACGAGACATTTTCATGCCCCCTCCTAGTTCCCCTCAGGCCGTTTTGAGTTCTTTCTTAGCTAGCCTGTAATCTCTATAGCGATACGAGATCCTTGCTTCCTCAACCTTAAGTACACTTCATTCTTCCTCTTGACTTGAAGTTACTCTTCTCTTACTATCCAAAGCTCCTTCACCTTACCATTTATTGCCTGCCTGAATGCGACAACATCATTCTTTTGTCGCAACAATTACTCCTTAAACTGCCTCCATAATTCTGTAGTGCATTTCCCGTCGGAAAATTATTCTCAGTTTTTACACCACAGCTCCCTTAGAATACCTTTATAGTTTTCCCTCCACCAATTGATTACCTTGGACACAATTTAGCAAATCCTGAGGGATTATCTACCATTATACGTTTTTTTAAAGAAACCTAGCCACTCCTGTTCGATAAAATTACCTCTTTGCAAAACATCACTATTTATTTTCCCATGTTTCCATCTTTCTCCACAGTAAATACCGACGTAAAATCTTTGTTTAGGAACTCACTCATCAGCAGTGGCGCATAGACAACACACACAACTTCGTTGAAGTTTAAGTGGCACTATTCTCCGCCGAGTGGTTATTTTGCTCTGATTGAAATTTGTGAAATGGATTTACAATTTCAAAAAGCAAATCCCTCTACCGCCACTTTCTTCAATTCTGCCATACATAGGAAATACCAACAAGTAAAATGCAGCGTGCTCATCAAAAAAATTCACTTTTATAAAATCATATATCTCCCATTATTTCAAAGAATCCCGTTACTGTTCATTGTCATATCCTTCATAATACACTCCAGCACGATCCCGATTTACTGTCATGCAAATACTGCTTTTTTTCAGACTGGCAGCACAAAGGGAATTATGAAACCATGTTTATTATTCTGGAGGTGGTGGCTTAAAGCATCAGCAGATAATTGACGACGAAAATCAAATGTAGTCAATTATTTCAAATGGAATGTATGTATGTAGAAATACAGAGGCGTTGCATTGGCAAGATATGAATCATGCCACATTAAGAATAATATGAAGAGTATGTCTGCCCTAAAGAAAGGTATTCATGGAGGCAGGCCAGCGATGGCTAATTAGTTTGACCTTGGGAATGGAGAGATTTTCTAATGGAAAGAGTTTTAGTAGATTGAGGTCTGACTCACTGATTTTTCGAAGAATGAGAGAGAAATTGAATGAAACATCCAAAATTCTGAGGAGGTTTGAAAGAGTACGTGCTGAGAAGTTAGAAAATAGAACAGTACAGCACAGAATAGGCCTTTTGGCCGACCATGGCTGCGTCGACCATGATGCTATTTTGAACTATTATCATCTGTCTGCAGATGATCCACATCCCTCCTTTCATTGCCTGTTCACGTGCCTTGTCGAAATGCTTCTTGAAAAAACATTGCTAACATTTCTGATTTGACCCCTTCCTTGAGGAACGTCAATAAATATTTATTTCTCACCTTCAACTTGTGCTCCCGAGTTTTTATGTTATTTGTCTACAGCTGGTCGAACCCCTGACTCTGACACTCTTGTAAAAAATAAGAAGCCTGTCGAACCTCTCCTTAAGCTTATACATTGTCGACCAGCCAACATTCAAGAAGACCTGTGACACACGCTGTTCAAAGCCTGACTTTCCCATAGAGTGGCGATTAGAGCTGCACACTGTACTCCCAAAGTGGCTGAACTAAAGTTTGTGCAGTTAGAGAGTAACGTGCAAACTTTGTACTCAGTTCCAAGACCATTCTGTACGCCTTCTTTACAACCTTATCCCCTTGTTTTTCTCTTTTCAGGGAGCTATGTATTTGCCCGCAAGATCCCTCTGTATATCTCAGTGTCCAGCCGTTTACAGGATACATTCCTCTTGCATTTCACCTGCCAAAATACATCACTTCACATTTGTCGAGAATAAATTCAATTTGCTATTTCTCCGCCCATCTGTCCATAGAACATAGAATATAGAACAGTACAGCACAATACAGGCCCTTAGGCCCTCGATGTTGCACCGCCCTGTCGTACTAATCTGAAGCCCATCCCACTTGCATTATTCCATGTATGTCCATTTGCCTGACAAATGACGACTTCAATGCACATAAACTTGGCGAATCTACTACCGTTGCAGGCAATGCATTCAATACCCTTACTATTCTCTGAGTAAAGAAACAATCTCTGACATCTGTCTTATACCTATCTACCCTTACTTTAAAGTTGGTAAAGTTGACATCGATACTGTTGCGTCCTTCGCAACTCTTTCTCACTATCCACAGCTCCAACAATAATCCCTATTCAATACACGCCTTTCACAATGTCAACTGAAAACCCAAGAGTAGATTTCAAGCGCCGTACACATCATTAACTCAGTCAGCCGCTCTCACCCAGCGGGACAACACTACCATTATAGGGCAAGCCAAACAAAGAACAGCCAGGGAATTCCTAGAAGCATGGCACCGTACACATAGCAGGAGCATGACGTTTCGCAACTCCTCACCTGCAGGTCCCAGTGCACTCACCTCTGAACCAGCTGTTGAGATGCCATCGGACAGATGTTTACACTGTTACAGTCCAGCCACCAATACGCCATTTATTTTGCATTCACATGATGACTAATCTAACAAGCAAAGCAATTCTGTACTCGGATTCCCTGGTTAGAAAGTTCGCTGTATGACAGTCTGCACAGAATGACAGAATCCACGAAAGCCCACAGCATTATCAGAGTCTGTCATAAATGTTTCATTCTCTCCACTTGCAGAACATTTCCTGCGTCTCACAAAACGTCACTTAACATCAGTGAAAAATGATATTCCAAATGAAGGTTTTGATGATATGAGCTCTGTTCAGTCATACAGATGTCGAGGTTAGCAGTTGCACGGAGAATGCTTTCTACCAGAGCCGCAATCGTTCAGTATCAGGCACACACACAGAATGGGCAAAAAGATTAATATCTTAGCTCACATCTCCCACCGTGGGGATCTGAAGCTGTGTTCACCCATTTTAGTAAATATCTCCAGAGTCAGCTCAGTCGGGTTTTAGGCGTGTGCATTCACAGTTAAAGACTATCTTGCTGTTAAATTCCAAGATCCAATCATAAAAATCTGCGATTCAAATTGCAACATCATTCCGCTTTCACAGTCGATTCCACCATGGTCCTATCCAGCATGTCCTGCAATTCCCTCCACCACTAACAATCTTTTGGATCCACTTTCCTTCCTACATTTCTACCATCCACCCGGTTCTGCGGCGTTTCTAACATCCGTAAAGTGTCCCGGACTCTACAACCCTTCCTATCACAGCAATGTTTCCCAGATGTACACTGGATGATGGTGGATGTTACAGTGATATGGAGGAATATCAGGGCGGCTGTGTTTTACATACATTATAAGGTCTCAGTGGCAAAATTACGCTCCAGTAATTGTGACGGTTCATTATAATGAAAAACGATTTCAGAGGGAGGGAGGATTGCAGGAACATGATAAGTTTTACAGTTTGGGAATATTGTAGGGACTGAAGGAATTTACTGTTTTGGTGAGGTTTCAAGCACTGGGCAATTTCAGATGAACATGGAGGGATTGCCATGACAGGAAGAAGATTCAGGAACGTGAAATGTATGGGTGCTATGGTTCTATTCGCCGAGCTGGAAGTTTTTGTGGCAAACGTTTCGTCCCCTGTCTAGGTGACATCCTCAGTGCTTGGGAGCCTCCTGTGAAGCGCTTCTGTGGTGTTTCCTCCGACATTTATAGTGGCCTGTCCCTGCCGCTTCCTGTTGTCAGTTTCAGCTGTCCGCTGTAGTGGCCGGTATATTGGGTCCAGGTCGATGTGTCTGTTGATGGAGTTTGTGGATGAGTGCCATGCTTCTAGGAATTCCCTGGCTGTTCTTTGTTTGGCTTGCCCTATAATGGTAGTGTTGTACCAGTCAAATTCATGTTGCTTGTCGTCTCCGTGTGTGGCTACTAGGGAAAGCTGGTCGTGTTGTTTCGTGGCCAGTTGATGTTCGTGGATCGTTAGCTGTCTTCCTGTTTGTCCTATATAGTGTTTTGTGCAGTCCTTGCATGGGATTTTGTACACTACATTAGTTTTGCTCATACTGGGTATCGGGTCCTTCATTCTGGTGAGTTGTTGTCTGAGTGTGGCTGTTGGTCTGTGTGCTGTTGTCAGTCCTAGTGGTCGCAGTAGTCTGGCTGTCATTTCAGAGATGTTCTTGATGTATGCGGCTAGTCCTTTGGGTTGCGGCATGTCCTCGTTCCGTTGTCTTTCCCTTAGGCATCTGTTGATGAAATTGCGAGGATAACCGTTTTTGGCGAATACCTTGTATAGGTGTTCCTCTTCCTCGTTTTGCAGTTCTGGTGTGCTGCAGTGTGCTGTGGCCCTTTTGAATAGCGTCTTGATGCAACTTCGTTTGTGTGTATTGGGGTGGTTGCTTTCATAGTTCAGGACTAGATCTGTGTGTGTGGCTTTCCTGTGTACCTTAGTGGTGAATTCTCCGTTTGGTGTTCTCTGTACCCTCATGTCGAGGAATGGGAGTTGGTTGTCCTTTTCTTCCTCTCTCGTGAATCGGATTCCTGTGAGTGTGGAGTTGATCCGGAGTGTTTTCTCTATTTCCGTGTTTTTATTGATTACAAAGCTGTCATCAACGTATCTGACTCAGAGTTTGGGTTGAATCTGTGGTAAGACTGTTTGTTCTAACCTTTTCATTACTTCTGCTATGAGTCCCGAGATCGGTGAGCCCATGTGTGTTCCGTTGATTTGTTCACATATCTGGTTGTTGAATGTGAAGTGTATTGTGAGGCACAAGTTCAGTCGTTTAAGTATGCCGTCTTTGTTGATGGGTTCAACGTCCTGTTGTCTGTTATGTCTGTTCAGCAGGTTGGCTATTGTTTCTCTGGCTAGGGCTTTGCCAATAGAGGTGAACAGTGCCATTACGTCAATGAGATCATGGTTTCTTCGTTGTCTCTGTGTATATTTCTGATGATGTCCAAGAATTCCTGTGTTGATTGTATAGAGTGCCTGGATCCGCTGATCAGGTGTTTCAGTTTCTGCTGTAGTTCTTTAGGCAGTTTGTGTGATGCTGTCCCTGGTAGTGATACTATGGGTCTGAGTGGGATGTCTGGTTTGTGCACTTTAGGTAGTCCATAGAATCTGGGTTTTTTTTTGCTTTCAGGTTCCATTCTTTATAGGTCAGACCTGGTTATCTGTCCGTTTTATTGTAGGTTCCTCAGTGTGTTGTTTATCCTATTGTTGAGCTGTGGGGTGGGGTCAAACTCCCTCTTTTGGTAGGTGTTGGTAACTGCAAGTAGTTAGAACATAGAACATAGAACATAGAAGAATACAGCGCAGTACAGGCCCTTGGGCCCTCGATGTTGCGCCGATCCAAGCCCACCTAAACTACACTAACCCACTATCCTCCATATACCTATCCAATGCCCTCTTAAATGCCCATAAAGAGGGAGAGTCCACCACTGTTACTGGCAGGGCATTCGATGAACTAACGACTCGCTGAGTGAAGAACCTACCCCTAACATCAGTCCTATATCTACCCCCCCTTAATTTAAAGCTATGCCCCCTTGTAATACCCGACTCAATACGCGGGAAAAGGTTCATACTGTCGACCCTATCTAACCCCCTAATCATCTTGTACACCTCAATCAAGTCACCCCTAAACCTTCTTTTCTCGAGTGAAAACAGCCCCAAGTGCCTCAGTCTTTCCTCATACGATTTTCCTTTCATACCAGGCAACATCCTGGTAAACCTCCTCTGCACCCGTTCCAATGCCTCCACATCCTTCCTATAGTATGGCGACCAAAACTGCACACAATATTCCAGATGCGGCCGTACCAGAGTCTTATACAACTGCATCATGACCTCAGGACTCCGGAACTCAATTCCTCTACCAATAAAAGCCAGTACGCCATATGCCTTCCTCACCGCACTATTTACCTGGGTGGCAACTTTCAGAGATCTGTGTACATGGACACCAAGATCCCTCTGCTCATCCACACTACCAAGTATCCGACCATTAGCCCAGTACCCCATCTTTTTGTTATTCTTCCCAAAGTGAATCACCTCGCACTTAGCTACATTGAATTCCATCTGCCACCTTTCTGCCCAGCTCTGCAGCTTCTCTATATCCTGCTGTAACCTGCCACATGCTTCCTCACTGTCAACAACTCCTCCGACTTTCGTGTCATCCGCAAACTTGCTCACCCAACCTTCTAACCCCTCTTCCAGGTCATTTATAAAAATGACAAACAGCAATGGTCCCAAAACAGATCCTTGCGGAACACCGCTAGTGACGGCACTCCATGAAGAAACTTTGCCATCAACTACTACCCTCTGTCTTCTTCCATCCAGCCAATTCCTAATCCAAACCTCCAACTCACCCTCAATGCCATATCTCCGTATTTTCTGCAGTAGCCTACCATGGGGAACCTTATCGAACGCCTTACTAAAATCCATATATACCACATCTACCGCTTTCCCCTCATCAACCTCCTTCGTCACCTTTTCAAAGAATTCAATAAGGTTTGTGAGGCACGACTTGCCCTTCACAAAACCATGCTGACTATCCTTGATCACATTATTCCTATCTAGATGTGCATAAATCCTATCCCTTACAATTCTCTCTAAGACTTTGCCCACAACAGAAGTGAGACTCACCGGCCTATAGTTACTAGGGCTATCCCTACTCCCCTTTTTGAACAAGGGAACCACATTTGCTATCCTCCAGTCTTCTGGGACTACTCCTGTAGACAAAGAGGACATAAAAATCAAGGCCAATGGCTCTGCAATCTCCTCCCTTGCTTCCCAGAGAATCCTAGGATAAATGCCATCAGGCCCAGGGGACTTATCTATTTTCACCTTTTCCAGGATTTCCAACACCTCTTCTCTACATACCTCAAAGCCATCCATTCTACTTATTTGTGCCTCAGTATTCTCATCGACAACAATGCCCTGTTCCTGAGTGAATACTGAAGAAAAGTATTCATTCAGTGTCTCCCCAATCTCTTCCGCCTCCACACGCAACTTCCCCCTACTATCCTTGACTGGACCTATTCCTACCCTAGTCATTCTTTTATTCCTAACATACCTATAGAAAGCCTTAGGGTTTTCCCTAATCCTATCTACTAAGGACCTTTCGTGTCCCCTCCTTGCTGCTTTTAGCTCTCTCTTCAGGTCCTTCCTGGCTACCCTATAACTCTCAATCGCCCCAATTGAACCTTCACGTCTCATCTTGAGATAGGCCGCCCTCTTCCATTTAACAAGGGATTCCAATTCCTTATTAAACCACGGCTCCCTCGCACGACCCTTTCCTACCTGCCTGACAGGTACATAATTATCAAGGACACTCAATAGTTGCCCCTTGAACAAGTTCCACATATCATTTACACTCTTGCCTTGGAGTCTACTTTTCCAAGCCACACATCCTAAGTCATGCCTCACCGCATCATAATTTCCCTTACCCCAGCTATAATTCTTGCCCTGTAGTACACACTTATCCCTCTCCATCACGAGTGTAAAAATCACCGAATTATGGTCACTATCCCCAAAGTGCTCACCTACCTCTAATTCTAACACCTGGCCTGGTTCGTTACCCAGAACCAAATCCAGTATGGCCTCCATTCTACTTATTGTGCTTCTGGATGTGCTTTTTGGATGTACTCTGCTTTGTCCAGGATTACCGTCATTCTGCCTTTGTCTGCCGGAAGTATGATTATGTTCTTATCGTTTCTCAGTGATTTTAGTGCTTCCCTCTTCTTGGTTTTGAGGTTATGTGTTTGTCTTTTCCTTGTTATCAGGGGTACGATACTTTGTCTCACTGTTTGTTGTGTCTCTTCTGTCAGTCCATTGTTCCTGAGTGTGCATTCTAGTGCTGCTAGGAAGTCTGCTGTCTTGGCGTCCCTGTGGTTGTAGTTGAGTCCCTTAGCCAGTATTGTTCTTTCCGTGTCTCTGAGCTGTCTGTGGTAGAGGTTTCTAACCAAGGTGTGTGTTGTGGTGTCCTCTTCGTTGTGTGTTATTTTGGCCATTTTTTCTTTTAGTGCTGTTTTTTTGCGGTGTGTCGTCCTATTCTGTCTTATGGTGACAGCCTGTTCTATGGTCCGGGTCCATTCCTGATTAGTGGTTTTTTGAAATTAACGACTTTTGGCGCGCAATTTCTTGTCTGTATCTGTGAAAACGGTTGTAAAACTAATGTAGTGTACAAAATCCCATGCAATGACTGCACAAAACACTATATAGGACAAACAGGAAGACAGCTAACGATCCGCATACATGAACATCAACTAGCCACGAAACGACACGACAAGCTATCCCTAGTAGCCCCACACGCAGACGACAAGCAACATGAATTTGACTAGGACAACACTACCATTATAGGGCAAGCCAAACAAAGAACAGCCAGGGAATTCCTAGAAGCATGGCACTCATCCACAAACTCCATCAACAAATACATCGACCTGGACCCAATATACCGGCCACTACAGCGGACAGCTGAAACTGACAACCAGAAGCGGCAGGGACAGACCATTATAAATGCCGGAGAAGCGCATCACAGGAGGCTCCCAAGCACTGAGGATGTCACCTAGACAGGGGACGAAACGTTTGCAACAAACGCTTCCAGCTCGGGGAACAGAACAGCAACGAGCACCCGAGCTACAAATCTTCTCACAAACTTTGAATGTATGGGTCTTAACAAGCTTGCACGAAGGAGAATAGTTGTCGTGAATGAAGGAGTTTACAGGTGCAGGATAGGACTGATCAGAACAGATGACCCAGATTTTGAGAGTATTCGGGACTGGAGGTGGTTTCATAGGGAGGGAGGATCACAGTGTCACAGGAGATTACAGAAATGTGGGAAGCTGTGTGGCATACAGGAGTTCATGGATATGGTGAGTTTGCAAGCTATGGAGGAGTTTGCAGAGGTACTGTTTGTAGGACAGGGGTAGTTGACACAGTCAAGGAATGTTTTTGGGAAGGAGCAGATTGCAGACATAAAGGCGAATGTATAGACTGGAAATTGAAACTGATGATATGAAGTTGAAGGTGTGAACTGTCCCTTTTCAGAGAGGCTGAAAGCTGGCAAACACCTGTCATGGCACAGAGAGTGCTGTAAATTGTAAAGGTATAACATTTTAGCTGTAACCTAGATAGATGATTTGTTTTCACAACAGTTCGAAATTAACCAATCGGTTTAAGTTTCGCCCAAAATACTACAACCTAACCTAAATTGATCTGTACTATTTTGACAACATCTAACCAATGAAATGATCGGATATTGTGTGGTATAAAAAGCAGAAATTTTCAATAGTTAGCGACAGGAAGAACACCTTCTGCTATCGACAGACTTTCCGCAAGCCCTTTCTAGAAAACGTATCTTTCTTTCATTTGAAACATCTTTTCAGCAGAAGTGTGAAGACGAACCAGGGAGTTCTACAAGAGAGGATGATGTGTTTTAGAAAACTGATGTGCTGTAAATTTAGTAGAGGCTTGATTGGAACATTATACGTTTATAGAATGGGATGTAATTAGCAAATCTTGAAAATAAAGGAGTCTTCGGTTTGCAAGCAGGTGTGGTTGAACGTTCTCTTCTGGAGTTCAAGATTTTTTTGTTAAGTAGTGGAATTTGGGTAGTTCTCTGTCATTCATCCTTTAACAGCTTACGAGGCAAGATGAGATTTTTGATGTGTTTCGTTTGCTTAGCAGAAGTGCTTACTTCATGCTTTAACACAGCTATGGAAACTAGTCATTATTGAAGATGTTTATGGATACAGTAAAGTTTCGGTTTGGGTTGCTAATTAGATGTGGACGAGGTGGAATCGGGCAGATCGTCTTTGAGATAGTGACAGCGATTTTGGTTGGATGCAATTAGACAGATAAGGGAGAACTTCACATACTGTAGGAGATTCTTGCGGTCTGAATGGTTAAGTCTGCAAAGATAGGGCTGTAAAAGGTGTAGAAGATTATGGATATGAGTAGATGGATGGGGAGACGGGAGGAGCTTAATAGGTTGCGTAATAGTGACAGGAGACAATTATATAGATCGAGAGTCTAGTTGGAACTGGATCGGGAGAGTCAGAGGAATTGGAGAGGATTCAACATGTCAGAGTGCTTCAGGTACCTGAGAGGATGCTACAGACAGGGGTGGTTGTACGGTCTCCAGAGACTCATTTTGCCTTTTTGACTTGAAGAAATTATATGGATAGTGGGGACTGTAGGAGCTGAAGCAATTGGTGGAGAGTTGAGGGATTCGAGCAATTTACACACCGAGGGATATTTCCCAGACTGTGGCACTTGAGGTTCGTGAGGAGTGCGTGGCCTGAGAAAGTCTGGAAGATATTGGACAGGTAAGATAACCTCAAAAGAATTTTACACTGATAGTGAGGGATGTCAGAACCGAAGGTAAATACGCAGAGATGGAGCGTTTGGGAGAAGGAGGTGAAATCAGGATGTATCATTCATAGGCTTGCAGATTACATGAAAGTTTAGAGTACTATACACAGTGATACAGGTAGTCTCAGTCAGCAGTCTGATATCGATCAGATGATAAACTGAGCAGAGTTATGGGAAATTAAGGTTACTTCTGATCAGTGTGAGGAAATGGCCTGTGAGACTTAGTGTAAGCAAAGGCATTCATAATGAACAGTCAGTCCTTGTGGAGGACTGAGGAACAAATGGACCTTTGTTTGCAAGTCCACAGATCCTTGAAGACTTCAGCAAATGTTGACCTGGTAGAACAGACGCCTGAACTGGAGGCATGGGATGCAAATACTGGTGGGGAGATGGCTGGATCTGCTCGAAAGAATTTGAACTCGTCTGGCAGTGGGTTATATCTTGAATTGTCTTGAGTCCAGAAAGAATATTGAGGAAGACACAGAAGTTAAAGAGACGATTTCATTCGAAAATGTAGGCAATTGCACACCAGGCAATGTTTGAAAATAATCAATTGAACTGCATTTACTTCAGCACAAGAGACCTGACAGGCAAGACAACGAACTCAGGGCAAGGATGGGAACATGGGACTGGGATATCTTCGCGATCACAGAAACCTAGCTGAGGGATGGACAGACAAGTAACTCAATGTTCCTGGATACAGATTCTTCTGCAAGGATAGAACGGGAGGGATGTGAGGAGAGGTAGTGGAATTTAAGATTACGGAGAATAACAGAACAGATCATATAAATGACATTCGTGGGAAATCATCCAGTGAAGTTATAATAGTGGAACTGAAGAAAAAAGACTGATCACGTTTAAGCGATTGCACAACAGGTTTCCAATCGTCAGTGAGAGATTGTGAAGGAAATATGGGAGGAGATCTCAGAAATCTACAATATGCCAGGGTTGTTCTTATGGAATTCATAAGCTGCAGAAACAGCCATTTTGGCCCAACAAGCCTGCATTTGCCCTCAGCAAAGTGACACCCGCTGACACAGATCCAGACTTAATGCGTTAACATGAGGTAGCGTTGGCAGATAAGGTTAAGTGGAATCAAAAGATAAGATATTTTTGAATAATTGGAGGGATACGAGCAAAATGCTGCCAAATGGGTCTAGCTTTATTAAAGCTCTAGGGTCAGCATGGATGATTTGCACTGAAGGGTCTGTTTCTGTGCTGTGCTTCTCCAGGACACGATGATTATCTCATGCAAAGCGTCCACACTACAGAAGAGGAGCTGCTGGAGGTTTTGAAATAAAATGTAACTAAATACCGAGGACCAGACCAAGTTAGATTAGATTAGATTACATTACAGTGTGGAAACAGGCCCTTCAGCCCAACAAGTCCACACCGACCCGCCGAAGCGAAACCCACCCATACCCCTACATTTACCCCTTACCTAACACTACGGGCAATTTAGCATGGCCAATTCACCTGGCCCTGCACATCTTTGTGACTGTGGGAGGAAACCAGAGCACCCGGAGGAAACCCACGCAGATACGGGGAGAACATGCAAACTCCACACAGTAAGTCGCCTGAGGCGGGAATTGAACCCGGGTCTCTGGCGCTGTGAGGCAGCAGTGCTAACCACTGTGCCACCGTGCCGCCCATAAAACCGTAAACTTGCGATGGCCGGGAATCGAACCCGGGTCAACTGCTTGGAAGGCATCTATGCTCACCACTATACCACGTTCGCACTATCTCAGAAGAATGTGGGAGATTGGAGACGAAATTGCAGCGGTATTTGCACCATTTAGAGTCTTTCCTTTTGTGCTAGAAGACGCGAGGGTGGCAGAGCAGACAGTGAAGGAGATTTTTTAAAATCACAGAGCGACCTTGATGAATGGGCTGAAAAACGGCAGATGTTATTCAATCTGAATAAATGTGAGGTAACGCACTTTGGTGCAACAAAGAAGGGTAGGGCTTATACAATCAATGGTTACACGTTTGGCGGCTTTCTGGACATTTGTGACCTCTGGGATCAGATACATATGATTTTGAAGTTTGCATCATATACAAACACAGTGGTAAAAAAGCTCTTGGCACACTTACCTTCATAACTCAGATCTTTGAGTAGAAGCGTTGTGAAGTCATGTTGTCGTTGCCCAGGACATTGGTGAGACATCTAATATAATAGTAACCAGATAACCTGGAAGGATTTCACGAGATGGGAGAGAGTTCAGATGAGATTTACCTCGATGCTGCTGGATATGGAAGATTTGAGTTAGAAAAAACAGCATATGCTGGATAGACTGCAAGTTTGTTTTCTCGAGCCTTGAGGTGGATAGATGAAGTCAATGGAAATATACAACGCCGTCATTTGTAAATTGTTTCACACAGGATGTTTAGCATGTGGAATGAACTTCCAGAGGAAGAGTGCACGTTACAGTTACATGTAAATGGGTACAGTTACATGTAAAAGTAATTTGCATAAACAAAATAACAGGAAAGGTTTAGATGGATTTTGGCTAGGAACAGACAGGTGGGACAACTTTATTTTTAGTTTATGGTCGGCATCGAACAAAAGATCAGTTACATCGCAGTATGACTCTGAGCATGAATATCATGCTGTGTCATTATTTAAGGAAAGCTGCGAGTGAAAGCGAGAGAACGACAGACGGAAGAGCCAGACATCAGCTTCAGGAAGGAAGCGATTCAGAGACATAGGGTATACATTCATTTGGAAATGTAAGGACTGATTTCAGATACTCAGTAGGATTTTGCGCGTGTGAAATCACGTCTAAAACGTTGACTGAATTTAATGAAGATGTGACCAGGAACATGTAAGTCAAAGCAATAGAAGTCGTTTCTGTCTTCAGCAGGGCCTTGGACAGGGTTTACTGTGATACACAGAGTGGTACAGTTAGATAACATGGCATCAAGGGCCGCGAGAGAACTGAATACGAAACTGGGTTGACAGTTAGAGGCAGAGGGTGGTGGAAGAGTGTTGCAGTTCAGACTGGAGGTCGATGGCCGTAAGTGCCAACGCTTGATCGACTATTAGTATTCATTTAAACAAACGATTTAGGTGAGAAGAGAGGAGTCAGAATGTCAGCTTGTGGATACCAACTTAGTGGCAGAGTGGGCGGTTATCAAGACAACAAAGGGGATCTTGATCAACTGTGCCATTTGGCGAAGGAATGAAAGATGGATTTTAATTCAGGTGTTAGATTTTGTTAAGACAAACCAGGGAGAAGTAAATCAGTTAATGGCAGGTCCTTGGGCAGTGTTGTGGAATAGGGAGTGACCAAGGGGTGAAATTACATTGTTCCTTAGAAGTGGCATCACAGGTATACAAGGTGGTGAAAGCGGCATTTACAACACTTGCCTTAATTAGTCAGAGCACTAAGTACATGAGTTGGGGATATTTGTAATAAAGTCTTCAATATTTGCCTTGGACATAGGAGGTTACGGGGTGACCTTATAAAGTATTACAAAACCACCCCGCGGGGCATAAGTAACGTCAATAGCCAAATATAAGCCAGTTCAGAGGGCTTAAACATTTGGTGAGAGGGCAAAGATTTACATAGGGACGTGAGGAGAAACATTTCCCACAGAGTATGTGCATGTATGGAATGAACTGGCAGAGGAAAAAGGTGTAAGCAAATACTTTTACAACATGGAAACCACATTTGGGCAGTTGCAAGGATAGGGAAGGTTTTGAAAGGATATGGGACAGATACCGGCAAATGCGGCTCATTCACTTGAGCAAACTTGGTCAATTTGTACTAGTTTGGGCAAAGGCACTGTTTCAATGATTCGATACCTCCAGTTATTGGAGATGGAGACGACGGAGATAGGGCATGTTTTGGAGACTGGAGCGATTTACAGAGTTAAGGATAACAATCTTGATTGGAGAGCATTTCAGATAAGTGGAGAGATTGCAGAGAGGTTTGAACGTTGCTTAGATAAGAACTACTTTGATTTAAGACACTGGTATACAAATTCTGGAAACATTGGCAAGGGCGCGGAGGGGAATTACCAGAATGTTGCCTGATATCGAGGGAAGGTCTTCTGTTGAATGGTTGAGGGACTTGGGGTTGTTTGAAAACCCAAGGAAAAATAAGAAGCACTTGAAAAGCATGGAGCTGTGATTGAAGCATTGTATGAAAGGACAGCCTTTAACTAAAATTGTACACCAGAGAATAGGACAGGAACCTGTGTGAAAAAAACAAATTATGATTTTTTTTTTAAATGGACATTTCAAGTTTAATAATGTAGATGGACGTGGAATACAAAAATAAATAACATTTTGTCACAAGAGAGACATGGTTACAAGGTGAACGAAATTTGGAAAATTAGTATTCAACGGTGCAAAGACTTGCGGGGACGCCGTCAGAATGGGAAAACATTAGAGATAACCCTGACAGGAACGGGTAACAATAACATTACAGCAAATACATCTGGCCTCAGGTTATGGAATAGAATCAGCCTGAATGCAAATGCTGTGTACAACGTGTCAAACAAAAAGGCATGTGAAGAGTTTAAAACTATCTAAGAATTTCATTGCACAACAATGCATTGAGGAGAAATTCATTTGTAATTGAAATAAAGGCACTTTAATAATTTTGGGAGAATGATATTCAAAGAGGAGTTCAGAGATTATTTTGGTCAGCGTTTCTTTGAGTAACACATTGTTCGACTGGCTAGAGATACCCTCCTCTAGCTTATCTCTCCACACTTCAGACTCTCTGCCTTTATTCCTGATGAAGGGCTTTTGCCCGAAACGTCGATTTCGAAGCTTTTCGGATGCTGCCTGAATTGCTGTGCTCTTCCAGTACCACTGATCCAGAATCTGGCTAGAGATATAACGATCTCAGATTGACCGCAGTGTGATTACGCTGAGTGAGTGTGTAATGCCACAATGGGAGATCCCTCGTGAAATCGTGCAGAAGTGAAATTTAAATGAATTATACATTTTAAAAGTGAACTACCGAATTAATGATCTAGAACTCGAAGCCGAATAGTCAATTGCATGAGATTTAGGCAGAATTATTCAAGATAATCAGGGTAAACAGACTGAAATCTATGGCTATAAGTAAATAGTGGAAACCATTGGAAGAAACAGTGTAAAATGTTCAAAAAGGGACATTATATTGAAACAGTCAAACACTCAGCATGAAGTTCCTACCCGTTCTTTCCTCATGACGAATTTGATCATATTTGATTGTTAGGCGTAGAAGATCACCAAAAGGTGCTCACAAACCGGAAGCGAGAAAGTGTTTAGAAGTAAGTGTTAAAGGGATTACACATGGTCTCCTCACAGAAGGAGTGCAGTAGGAAGGGGAAACATTGTCGAGATTTAATGCCATGGAAGGAAAATGGAAGAGTTGAAGGTGCTGGAGATGGTGAGTGTGTTACACAGAGTGGTCAGAGCACGAACAGTGATACAATGCCGGTAAGAATTGCTGCAGCTGGAGTTGTTTGCAGAGTTAGGGAAGGAAATATGGATTTTTATTTAGTCATTCATTGGGTGAGGATGTCACGGATTGGACCAGCATTCATCTCCCCACTAATTGCCTAGAGGACACATTAGAGTCATCCATATTGCTGTGGTTCTGGAGTCACACGTAAGCCAGTGCAGGTAAGAATTTCAGATGACCTTTCCTAAAGGACAGAAGTGAACCAGATCAGTTCTTCCTGCGGACAAATAATACTTTTATGATGGGCCCTCCAATGTATTTTACAGCCACAACATGTTTTCCCAAAACGGAGTCACAATGCTCTGAGCATTGAACACACGTGTCCCATGCTCCTGCTTAATCACCCGAAGTACAGGTGATGTCTCTTTCAAAGAACTGTGTATCGACACCGAGGTGTCTGCTTCACAATACTACCCATAGCCATATAAAAGTTCCGCGCTGGTTTGGCTTACCAAAATGCAACACTTCACAATCCACCTGTTACTCCTCAGCACATATCCCAGCAGTACTGATAATCTTGTCTCAGAGATTACATTTTTCACTGTCCACGATATCACCAATTTCATTTTCACTCAGAAACGCATTTACCATGCAACTATAATTCTCAACCAAATCATTTATTCAAATAACAAACAACAGTGAGCCCACTACATCGCTGTTCACACGCATCCAGTCTATCAAACATAATAAATCCCACCACCTTCTGTCTAGCGGCATCAAACTGATTTTGTGTCTAGTTGACTGGTTCCTTCTGCATACCATATAGTTTTGCATTGATCAGTGAACGTAGTAAACAGTCTAATACACTGAATGTTGTAAAGCACTTTTGCTGAAATCCATCAAGGCCGTCTTTGACCGAATTTGGCATCAAGGAGCTCCAGCAAACCTCCAATCAATGGGTACACGTTCCCATCACTCTGCTGGTTGGAATCATACCTAGCACAAAAGACAATGGTTGTGGTTGAGGAAGGTCAGTCATCTCACGTCGAGCACATCTTCACCGGAGTCACCCAGGGTTGTGCCAAAGCCCATGACCCTTCAGCTGATTCATCAATGACCTTGCCTCTGTCATAACTTCAGAAGCGGTGTGTGTGGTTTGCTGATGTTTGCACAGTTTTAAGCACCATTCGCGATTCCTTATATATTGAAACATTCCGTGTTCAAATACAACAAGATCCAGAAAATATCTAAGCTTGGGCCGACAAGGGGCAATTAGCATTCGCGCAACATAAATACTAGACATTGTGCACGATCATTAAGAGGCTCACTCACCACAGCCCCTTGAAATGCAATGTTATTCACTGAATCTCACAATGTGAACATCGCCAAGACCTTCCCCACACCTGCACTTCTCGCGTTTAAACAACCACCAAACATCAATGGATCATTATTTGTAGCAAACGATACGATATAACTTTGTCACGGTAAACGGTGCAAGACGTGTCAGAATGCCGATACGGACATCAACATTATGCGTGGGAAAACCTCCCAACATGTTCTTGCCAGGTACTCATGTGACTCAGACAACGTTGTCTATCTCATATCCTGCAGGCAAGGATGCCCTGAGGCATGGAATGTTGGCGGCACCAATCAGAGGCTTCGCAAAAGGAGGTATGGATTCCACACAGCAATCAACACACAGGAATGTTCCCAGCCAGTCGGAGAAAACGACTGCGGTCTGGGACATTCGTTTGACCGCCCTCCAAGGCGGACTTCGGGACAAGCAACAACAAAAAGTGGCAATCATGCACACAGACACTCCGACACGCACACAAACTCATACCCACACATAAAGACCTGCTCCAGACACATTCACGCAGATCCTCTCTCATACGCTCAGACATTTACTCCCACAAACACACAGGCACCGTCTCACGGACCGATAATCCTTCACACGCAAAGGAAACAGATGCACCCACACTCACAGACACCCATAACCACACTCCCACCCACACACACATATAAGTTGGTGAAGAGAATCTACACTTGCAGAATTACATTTTACGTTTCTCATAAACTGCATGAATCTATGACAGATTGTGTAAATCCGTTTATTTTTAAATATTAGCATCAATCGAACCATTGTGCACGAACAATCTCAGACAAGGAAGCTCACGCCTTCAATACATTATCTAGGCCAACATGACAATAATTGTTAAAGTTCACTTGAGAATGCAACTTTTACAAAAATGCTGTGATTTGCATAGGGAAGAACTGAAACCAACATGGTCATTCTAACAGATGAGAGACTTAACAGGCAATCCAGGTCTTATTCAATTAATAATTTCAGTTACATCATACTGTAAATTTTTGCTTTAAATCATTAGTGAAGTAATCTCGTACTTCACAACAACTAGACGAAGAGCAGCGCTCCGAAAGCTAATGCTTCCAATTAAAACTGTTGGACAAAACCTGATGTTCTGTAATTGTTAATTTTTAAACCTCAGTCCAACACGGACATCTCCAAATCAGGAATATGCTTATGCACGGAATATCAACTCTCCTGCTCCTCTGTTGCTGCCTGACAGGCTGTGCTTTTCGAGCAACACACTTTGTGACTCTGATCTCCTGCATCTACAGTCACCACGTTTTCACAAGGTAATGAAAGGCGTCGATAGATTAGAAGGCAGAGTCTTTTCGCCACGGCAGAAATGGTTATTGCACGAGGTGTTAATTTTCAGGTGATTAGAGGAAGTCATAGGGGAGATATCAGAGATAGGTTCTTTATGCAGACAGTGATGTGTGTGTGGAATGTACGGCCAAAAGGGCTAGTACTCTCAGAGACATTAGGTACATTTAACTGACTGTCGGACAACCCAATGGACGGCAATACATTGAGGGGTTTGTAGTTTACATTGATGTTAGGTTAAGATAAATGCTTGGTCCAAAATCATGCGCTGAAGGGCCTGTACTGTGCTTTACTGTTCTATGCTGTAATGATCTCAGTTGCCCACAGGCGGGTAAAAGAATGAGTTAAGGAATCATAAATATCTACAGCATGAAATCAGGCCTTTCAGTCCAACCAGTTCATGTTGCCCATTTTCCACATCGTAACCTGATACCATTTACCTGTGTTTGGTCCAACATCCTACAAATCTATCTAAAAATGTTTCTAAAATAACAAAATCATACTCACTTCCACCAATGTGTCTGGAACCCTATTATAGACACTCACTGCCTTCTATGAGACCCCTCTGGAACCATTTGTATCTTTACCCTCTCACCTTAAACTTATGCCCTGATGTTATGGACTCAGCTACCATGAGAAACAGCTCTCCACGGTCTAACTTTTCCCCGCCACTCATGATTTTAAACACTTCTGTTAAGTCACCCCTCAGTTTGCTGCGCTCTGGGGAAATGATTCTGAGCCTATCCAACTTCGCTCTGTGACACAAACCTTCCAGTTCAGGTCCTGTCATCGTAAATATTTTCCTAACTCTTTCTAGATTAATAATATCGTTTCTATATTAGAGAAAGTAGAACCGCACACTTTTCTTCAAATGTGACCTCACCAGCGTCTTGTACATCTTTCATATGCCGTCCCATTTCTGGACTGATTTGAAAAAAAAACATTCAGAAAATCTTCGTCATCACCCAGGAAACGTTTAACTCCATTTTGAAGGAATCGGTGAACAGAGGTCGTGGGTTCAACCTGATCGGTTGATGGGAGGGGTGAATCTGGTCGGGAGCTGGAAGACAGGGCGATTCGGTGGAAGGGAAGGCAGGACGAGAGACTGGAAAGGGAGTTGGGGCATGGTTGGGAAGAGTATTTGAAATTGGAGTACTTATTGTTGAGTCCTCCAGATTGTAGACTGCCAAAGTGGAATGTAAGCTGTGAGAACATTGAACATTACAGTACAGTTCAAGTCCTTCGGCCCTCAATGTTGCTCTGATCTGTGAAACCAATTTGAAGCCCTTCAAACCCACACTATTCGTTTTTCATTCATATGTCTATCCAGTGATCATTTTGACTAGTTTACCACAGTTGTAGGCAGCGTGTTACACGCCCATTCGACTCTATCAGTAAAGAAACTACACGTGACATCTGTCTTACATCTAACGTCCCTCAATTTAAAGCTATGCCCATCGTGCGAGCTATCACTATCCAAGCAAAGCATTCTCACTTCTCCCCCATCTAACCCTCTGATTATCTTGTATGTCTCAATTACTTTCCCTCTTAACCTCTTCTCTCTGACGGAAACAGCCACAATATTTTGCGTTTTTACTATTGAGAACTTCTCTCCGTAACAAGCAACATCCTCGTAAATCAATCTCCTCTGAACACACTCCAAAGCCTTCGCATCTTTCCGATATTGCGGTGACCAGTGCTGTACACAACAATCAGAGTTTTGTAAAGCTCAGCATGACCTAGACGTTCCAAAACGCAATCCCTCTATCAATTAAAGGTTAGGGCACCGAATGCATTCTTAACAAATACACCAACCTGCGTGGCAACTTTCAGGGATAGATGTACATGGATACTGAGATTTCACTACTCATCTACAAAGGATCTTACAATTGAAACCGTACAATTTACTCCTTTGCTCTTTGCAAACTGAATCACCTAACACTTTTCCGCATGAATCTCCTTTTGCCTCCTCCCAGACCATCTCTGCAGTTTATCTGTGTCCCTCTGTTACCTGTAGCATCCTCCAGCCCTATCGACAACGCCATCGACCTTCATATCATCCGCAAATTTCACTCACCCATTCTTCTATGCACTCATTCAGGTCACTTACAAAAATGACAAACAGCAGTGGCCCAAAAACAGTTCCTTGCAGGTACACCACTAGGAGCTGAACTCCAGGATGAACATTTCCCATCAATCGCTATCCTCTGTCTTCTTTCAGCTGGACAACCTCTTATATAAACCAATAAATCTCCCTCAATCCCATGCATCTGTATTTTACGCAATGCCCTACCTTGAGGAAACTTATCAAAAGCATTACTGAAATCCATATACACCACATCAACCGCTTTACCTTTATCCACATATTTGTTCACCTTCACAAAGGATTCGATAAGTTTTGGGAGGTACAACTTAATCTCCATTTGTTGTCAGACTCACTGTTGCAATAGAGGAGGCCAGGTCTGTTCACGTCTGCGAGAGAGTGGTTGGGGGTTTTCAAATTGGTGGTGAGTAGAAGGTCAGGTCTGCCCTGGGGCCCACCTGTGATGCATAGCAAAATTTGCCCTTCGTTTATATTTGGTCTCCGTGATGGAGAAAAGACAAGATCGGAAACACTGAATGCAGTAAAACAGGTTGGAAGAGAGGAAGAAGATCCTCTGCCTGAACCTGGAAGTTCTGTTAAAGGCACTGGATGGAGGTGCAAGAGATATTGTGAGAGAAGGCCTTGTATCTCTCCGGTTGGAGGAGACGATACCTGGAGTGTAGTGATTCGTGGGGAATGTCGCACAAACCAAAGATTACCAAAGGGAAAGCTGCGTGTGGAAAATGTGTCAGTTGATGGGATCCTACTTCATGGACCTCATCTGGTGTTCCAGATGAGATCTTCTCTACATCTGGGCGACCAAACGTAAACTAAGCGAATGTTTTGCTGAGCATCGCAGCTGGGTCCCTAAGGGATAATCAGACTGTTCAGTCGCACCTATTTCAATTCGCACTCCCAAACCCTAGTGAACATGACCATCTTTCACGATCTCCATTACCACAGCCAACGACAAAAGCACTTTGGAGGAACAATACCTCATCTGCAGCCAGCGCAGCCTGCCGCCCGGAGGACTCCAAATTCAGTCTTCCGACTTCAAATAAACTCCCTTTTAATCCCTAAACTCCGTTCCCAGCGCCTCCCCTTCCTTCCATTCCTCTGATAAACCCTTATTGGAACTACAAACCGGATTCATTCCACCCATGAACAACGCATCTCCTCTACCTGCGTTCACTTATCCCCACTCCTCCATCCTGCCTCCTCATCCTTCCCCCCGCCTCTTTATCTGCAGCTCCCCTAATGCCAATGCCTCGTCCTGAAGAACAATTATACGCAAAGCGTTGACTTCTCCAAAACCTGATGCTGTCTGGCTTGTTGAGTTCTTCCAGTTTCCTGCACGTCTACTTTGGATTCGAACACTTGAGTTTTATTCTTATAAACACTTCTAGTGTAATAGGCAGGAGAGTGTGAATGTGCTGTGCCTCTTCTTATCCAATGGCATTGATGGGCTGAAAAGCTTTTTCAGATTCCTGTCAAACCAGCTGGAGATACTGAATGATCTCCTCTTATTTTAATGTGGAAATGTGCTTGCTGAGCAGTACACTTACATGAGTATTACCTACACGTTAACACCACAACTTTGAATGTTGTCCTCATTTTATCCTTTAGCACCTGTAGAATTGAGAAATTGATCTAGACATTGTGTGAGGTAAAAACAATGACTGCAGATGCTGGAAATCAGATTCTGGATCAGTGGTGCTGGAAGAGCACAGCAATTCAGGCAGCATCCTACTTAATACCCTAACAACTGATCTTATGGTGGACAGAAAGGCATTGATGAATCTGCTGAAGACTTTTGTGCTGAGGAAGCTATCCTGAGAAATTTCCTTAGTGATATCATAGACTGAGAAGACTGATATCTACCAGCCACATTGTGTTCTGGTTGACGCAACCAGAAGGGTTTGACAACTGATTCCCGTTAAATTGCATTTTGTTCAGGCTCAATGGCGCCTTGTTCAGTCAAATACTGCCGTGATACCAGTGCCAGTCACTCTTACATTATGTTCATATCTTTTGTTGATGTCAATAGGTCACGTGAATGTCTGGAGAGTGTTTCTTTCACACCAAGGGGAGCGCTTGCCGGGACTTCTCTTTTCCAGAGAGCTGGGGAGATTGATCATCGAGATGTTTGGAAGGCGGTCACAATGGATACTTGACTCATCAGAGAGTTGAGGGATGAAGAGATTGGACATTGAATATTACTTGAGGCCAAGAACAGAGGAGCCATGATCTGCTGGAATAGAAATACATGCTTGAGGGGCTGAACGACCTTCTCGTGTTTCCTATGTTCTTTTATTCTGTTATTGGGAAGTTATTTTCCTGGATGGTCTGTTCTTGGATGTTGCAGTCAGAGAGACCATAGGATTCTGTGAGTCATCCCTGGGTGTGTTATGGGAGCTATTTTTAGTGAATATGCGTCTACAACATGACCAACACATGGAAAAAAACTGTTTCGCAGCGTCATCTGCTCCTTCGTTCCCCAAGAATATTTTCCAAGCCCACACCAAACAGCATGTGACCGTTTTCAGGCGCAGAATGGTCTCCGGCTCTGTGCACCAGATTATTTGAGTAACTGGCCTCTAACTGCTCTTGTGTAGCATGTTTCAGGGGCTGAACGGAACAAGGAGAAACTGGACTGAGGAGCAGGAAGTGAGTCATTAGCCACTTTGAGCGTTCTCCACCAGCCACGATGATTGTGAATAAACTGGTTGTGGTCTCAGCCTCAATTTCACATCTGCACTTCAACAACTTTTTGTCTGTGCAACACCTAAGCGACACAACTTTGAATAAAGGCAAAAAAAAAAACACAAGCACTACAAACGTCTGGGGGAGAGCATTCGCACTAAAATAGCCCTTTATGAATTTCTTCCCATCCCTGTTCACACAAAGTTGGAGAGATGTCAGAAAGCTAGTCCATTTTTCCTAAAAGCTGTTCCTTTCCTGAAGGATACATTGTAATTGTTTTATTTTTTCATAAGGGTCGCGTAACAATCCAGTTTGATACAGAGCTGAAAGTGTATTAGGAAGCCTTTCTATTTATATGTAAACAGATGAGACTTTAGGCCAACGCGTATCTTTTTGAAGTGATCTGCGTAATGTTAGTGGAGTGGTCAGTCCTAATAGCTGAATTGTTTATTGAGTCAGTTCAACTGTGGGCTGTGAGGAAACACGCTGCTAGACTCTCTTGCCTTCTCCCATTCTAACTTTGTCCTGCAAACTCTGGTTTCATTTTTTTGATCTGTGATAAACAGGTTTTTTTATTGGGACTGTTATGTACATTCGGAACAGCATACTTAAGTCGAATTTGGATAGATTGAGTTCTGCGGATATTCGATATTCTGCTCTTTGTGTTTCATTACACAATTTTGTGAATACATGTTTGTCAGTTTTAAAACCTGGAAATCAACCTAGCTTACTGCTCTGGGTAATTGTCAACTGTACACATCACGACACAAATTAGAATATTACAGTCTGGGCTGCCTGCTGAAGAATGTTTTGACTGGTCTGACCTAGTCCAGAAGATACTGGCTCTTTGTACGATTTTCAACAGCCAGTGTTATGTGCTAGTCTGTTTATTTCGCGTGTTTGTGTAGTCAAAAGTGGGATAGCGATTGCTCTTGCAGTCGCCAAGAGTTTTTTTTGCCGGTGGACAGGGTGAACTTTGTAGTTTTGCAACAGGTGATTATGGCGAAGCTGCAGGAATTAGAAGACAATCTGGGGTTTGAGCTGCCTCCTTCTGTGAGGAAAGGAGAAATAATTACAACAGTAGCACGACGTTTAAAATGCTGGAAACACCATTAGGATCTATTATGGTGGTAATACTTCAATTGCAAATGAAGAGACATGAGTTAGAGGCGAAAGGTAAAGAAAGGGCAGCAAATTTGAAACAGTTTGTGTTACGAATACAAGTAGAAGGGAGGGCAAAAGAGCGAAGCAGAGTTGAGAGGAAAAGAGAGAGCGTTTGAACATTAGAAGTTGACACTCAAATACGGAAGTCAGCATAAAAAGGTGCAGATGACGGCTGAAGATAACGTTAGCAAGGAAGGAGGGCATACTCATGTGGAAGAGCAGAGAGTTAGAACGGAAAGTGTAGAAACTGAAGTGGCTGATTATTATGGGTTCATCTAAAAAAAGGCTTGCCTTCCAGAATCAATTTCGTTGGACATAAGGGTCAGAAGTTGGTGAAAAAAGAAATCTTCACGTGAAAAGGGATAGATCTCAGAGACGATGGCAAGGAGAACTTACCACAGGGTAAAAAGGAAACCCTTGACTGGTACAAAGAAGGCAAAAAGCCCCAGTGCTTTAATTGTAATAATGTGAGTCAAATAAAACCACAATGTTGGTAGGCTTGGAGAAAGCCAGATGTAGGTAAAGAAGATAACACTGAATGTTTTGTTGGCATGGTGACAGAAATTCCAATGGAAGCTAGAAAGCGGAATCATGGGTAGATTAGGGAGAAAATGCCAGAACTGTTTAAAAAAAAAACAGATGTAAAGCTTATTCATATAGGTCAGGAGTAGCAGGAGAAGAGGTTACAATTTGAGGGGATACAAGATCATCTCAGTCTGCAACGCATGGAGGATGAGGGGATTTGTCATCCTGAAAATGTATTGCTGGAAAAGTTATTGGTAACAGGAATTCATGGTGAGAGTACAAGTGCTTAGTTATGTAAAGCGAGGCTACAATGTCAAGAGAAGAATGTAGAATTTGTGGTAGGGATCCTTTACAAACTCTCAGCTCCAGGGATACAGTTTCTCCTCGCAAATGATATATTTGATTCACGGGTAGTTGTGCTGCCAGCTGGAGTTGAAATGGCAGTGGAGATGCAAGCAACTGAAGAAATTCAGAACATTTATTCAGCAGTATTCCCTCATTGTGTAGGAACACGATCGCAGAATAACAAGCTGAAATAGGAGAAATCAAAAGGCACAGATAAGTAAGCTGAAACAGCTTTCTAAGAGACTTTATTTGATTAGGAAAGTGCGACTGAACAGGAGAAAATAAGTAAAAATGCAAATACCTTTAGCTCTGCTGAATCTATTGAGTTGCAGCAGGAAGATGAGATCTTAAAGCGTTTATAATAAAAGCATGTAGAGAAGGAGTATATTTGCTTCCCTGTGTCTGTTATTACTTAACAAGTCGTGTCTTAATGAGGAAATGGAAACCGTCACGTATTGAAACAGATGAGAATTGATCACAGGTACATCAAATTGGTTTGCCAGTAGGCACAGAATAGAGGTGCTGGGAGTAGCACATGAGCGACTACTTGGAGGTAATTGACAATTGAGGAAAACACAGACCATAATACAAGGACATTTTTACTGTCCTGGACTACGCAAGAATTTAGTTGGATATTGCCTGACATGCCATACATGTCAGCTAATCCGATGTTACTTTGTAATACGTGAACATTGAAAAGCAAGTTTTCGTGATGCTTCTCAAATAGAGAGGAAATTGAGTGAGGTGAATTACTTGATAGGGACTCCAGACAGAGAGACCACTCACAAAGTGTGTCATGACGAAAAAGCATTTTGACAGGGAAGGAAAGAACCATGTTCAGAGTATTCTGTATTGGACATTAGTCAAATCAATTTGGACAACGGAAAAGTTGTCAAAATTGAGATAAATTATTAAGTTACGTTCAGCGAGAAAATCGAAACGACCTGAAAACGTTATTACCGTCACATGTGAGACATGCAGAAATAAACTGGGGATTAGTAATCTGGGGACCAGGTATCAGTAAGCTGGTCTTGTTTTCTGAAAGCTGTCCATTTTCTCAAGGATACTTTATCCTTTGTTTTGTTCAGAGAAGCTGTTAAACACTCCCAACTCAGAATCTGCTGTGTACAGAGAGAAAAGTGCATCAAGAGGCCATTTTCTTTATATGTAAACACGAGACTTTACGCCAAAGCTTATGTTTTAGAAGTGACCTGGATAATGAAAGTGGAGTGGTCAGTACAAAAAGCTGAACTCTTGGTTGAGTCAGTTGTACAGTTGGCTGTGTGCAAACTGGCTGTGACACTCTCTCTCCTTCTGTCCTTCTAACTTCGAAATATATACCTTTGAATCATTTTTGCTCTGTGTTTAAGGGGATTGTTTATTGAGACTGTTGTGTATGTTCAAAACAGCATAATTATGTCTCGGTATTCTATATTCTGTTCTTTGTTTTTCATTCCGCAATTCTGTAAATAACATTTTTTTGTCTGTTTTCCAACCTGATAGTCAACCTAACTAGCTTACCCCAGTTGTTTTCACTGTGCACTTACCAACACGCATTGCAAATACACAGTCTGGGCTGTCAGCTTAAGAATGCTCTGGGTGGTCAGGCCCAGTTAATAAAATAGTCTCTCTTTCATTTACTGGTCCTGCTACTTCATTGGTCATGACTAATTTGAAATGTTACCAGGTTAGTGATATGGCCAATGATATAGGTCTCAGAGTAGGTCAGATCCTTTGTTAGGGACAATTCAGATATATATCTTAAATTTGCAAAAATAACTCATCTTTAACCAAAGCAACGTTACTCAAGCTATGAATCAATGATATATGAGAAGCAATTTGGGCAATAATGTGCATCAATTCTTCTATTTCAATGCATGCAGAGATGCACTTCGTTCGCACACACAGACATACACATACACCGACACACACCGTGACATACACAGAGTCACGCACACAGGTGTACACAAACGCAAACATACACATACCTGAAGACAAACAGAAAAGAAAAACCTGCAGAATATGAACTCGAAAGTGTTTGTCCAAGCAACAGTTAAATTCCAGAAAAGAGGCGAAATTAGATTGCCCAAAATGCTATTCTCCTTGTCTGCTTATTCTGCTCAACCAAGCTGTGGGCAATGGGATTACTTCCTGGAAAAGTTGTATTTTGCTTCAGGCAGTGGACAGATTCAAATGAATCATCAACAGGAATCTTTCACTTTTGGTAAAGATGAATAGCATATTTTCACCTCTCACATTTTACTGTGAGAAGGAACTAGGAAAGAGAGTGAGCAATAAGCCGTGGCTTCTCCAATAGATTACGTTTTGACAGTCTCTAACTGAAATTGACAATAATGTTATCTGACCACCAAACTGGACTACGTGAGGCCTCCTTGAAAATCATCTGGAATTTATGACTCCATCCCTGTTCCCTACTCCATGTCGAAGTAACTTTTAATTTATAATTATACTCTCTTGGTGGCTAAGCAAATTTGAAGATATGCTCAAATGTGTTATCATGTTTTTTTGTCCAATAAATTTATGTTGTCATACTAACTGTGCTAAAATGTATACATTATTTTCTTAAATTTGAATCCTTAGCTCTAGTGTACCATGCCAGGGAAATGTCTATCAGCTACGCACCTCTCATTCTCGACTCTGAAGTGTTTTGGCCTTCTAAATGTTTATAAAACCAAGACGGGCATAGAAATGGTAAATCACCAACGTCATTTTCCTACTTAGGCGGACTCCAAAACTGGAGCACATAGATTTAAGTGGAGAGGTGAAATATTGAAAGGACAAAAGTGGTAACCGATTCATGGAGTGTATGGAATTAATTGCCATAAGTTCTGTTGGAATCTGCGACCATTACAGCATCTAACAACCATTTGGATAAATACATAAATAGGAATGGTTTAGACGGAAATGGACCAAATGCTGCCAAATGAGACTTGATTAATTCAGGACATCTGGTCAGCATGGGCAAGTTCGACGGACGGGTATGTTTCCGTGCTTTATGACAGAACATGGTCTTCTTCCAGGAGCAAGTAAAGTGAAATATATTTGCAAAGCTTCGAAAACAATTGGGTATATTTATTTTCAGTTTAGGGAATCATAACTACATACAATACATCAGATGTGGCCTCAGAAATGCTCTGTACAGATGCAGTAAATCATTCTGATAGCATTTGTATGAAGTAGAATCATTCCATATATGGTCCTAATCACTTGGTGCATCTGCATACTAATCTTGTGTGATTTATGTACCAGGCCGCACAAATGCTTTCTACCACTAAAGTTTGTGATCTCTCTCCATTTAAGTAGGTTACTGTTGTCTTACACTTTATCACAGCACGAATTTCGTTACTCCAGTCTATACTGTTTCTGCTGAAGGTTTGCACATAACCCAACTGTCTCTATCTCCTTACAGACCCTCTACCACCAATTGACATCTGATTAAATTACTATTTTGTTTGCTGAGCTAATTGAGCTCAGTCCAATCAGTACACACATCTAAAACATTGACAGATTCTAACTAGTTGCTAATCTAATAATTAACTCTGTGGCACTCCACCAATGTAAATCTTTCCAACCTGAAAAGAAAGATCTAACCCTAATGTCGATTATCTGACATTACCCAGTGCTCCCCTGTTCCTATGCAGCAGGCTAGAAATGTTGAATGACCTCCTCATGTTCTGTGTAATGTACTCATAAGGCTGAATGACTTCACCCTAACCCTTTGTAAAAAATAGAGGAACAGAATATTATCCTCCTGTCTTATTGCATCGATGCTGACTGGTTGAATGGGATCTTTCTTTCCTTCTGTAACAGCATCGAGAGGCGAAAGTGAATGCTGCAGACGATGGAGATTAGAATCATGTGTGTGGCGCCCGAAAGGCACAACAAGTCAGACAGCATCCGAGAAGCAGGAAAATCGACGTTTCGTGCAAAAGCCCTTAATAAGAAAATAGTGCTTATGATTAAGGGCTTTTGCCCAAAACGACGAATTTCCTGCTGTGCATTTCCGGCGCAACACTCTTGACAGCATCAAGGGATTGAGTGAGTGTACACCACATGGATTGCGAGCAGCAGTTGGTCATTTAGCCTCTCGAGCCCTCTGCACCATTTTGAATATGCAATGTTGATATGAATATTGCTGTATAACACTTTCCTGTTTGTTCTTTTGATAATCAAAGATCTATGGAACTGAACCTTGAATGTTTTCAGTAACCCATTCTTCACTGCTCTTTGGGGATGAGAACTCCACAGCGCACACAACGCTAAAGAGAAATGAACATCCCTTCTTCAGTCTGAAGTGTGAATGCCCTTATTCTCAAATGTGTTTCTCTCTCGACAATCTCCTGTGTTTTGAGACACAAGGATGCAACAACGAGGAGCAGATATTGACCATTCAGCCCTTGATAACTGTCCACATGTCCATTGAACCTCTTCAATGAAATACACACCAAATTCTGCCACCACTGAATTTAGCGGAATTCCAGATAGCATAAGCTCACAAGAGTATAAGAAATTGGAACATAGAACATAAAAGAGTGCAGTACAGTACAGCGCTTCAGCCCTCAATGCTGTGCTGACCTTTTATCCTACTCTTAAATTAAACTACACTACATGACTTCATTTTACGATCATCCATGTGACTATCCAAGAGTTACGTAAATGTCCCTAATGTATTGATTCCACGACACCTGCTGGCACCTCATTACAAACACCTCGGATCTCTCCCTACAACCTTCCTCTAATCACCCTAATATTCTGGTCCCTTTGTGATCGATATTCCCACCTTGGGAAATACATTTCTGGCTTTGCACCCGATCTATGCATCTCGTCATCGTGCTCACCTCTGTCAAGACATCTCTCATCATTCATCACTCGAATGAAAAAAAAAGCCGTAGATCCCACAAATTTTCTTCAACAGTCATGCCCCCCCCCCCCCCCTCCCAGTACAGGCAGAATCCTGGTAAATCACTACTGCACTCACACTAAAGCTTGCATATTCTTTCTATAATCGGGCGACCAGAACTGGACACAACATTCTAAGTGTGATCTAACCAGAGCTCAATAGAGCAGCAACGTCCTGTTAATGAAAGCTAACACACCATATGCGTTCAGAACAATGTTCAAATTGGGTAGCAACTTTGAAGGGTCTATGGAAATTGATTTCAAGATCCCTTTAATTTTCAACACTGCCAAGAATCCTGCCTTTGAACCTACAATCTGCATTTAAATTCGTCCTTTTAAAATGACTCACTTCAGGAAACAGTATTTTTAGCAGAATTGGGACATTTAACCCAGTGGATCTGCTGTGCCAATTGATCACGTTTGAAATGCTTCTCAGCCGTATTCTCGTGCCTTCTCCAACTGACCATCGTTTACCGTATGAATGAAAAACCTATTTCTGTCCTAAAGAAATTTCGATGTGTTTGCTTGTAAGTTAGCATATCCACATGTATATGTGGCAGCTGTTTAATATGTGCAGTTATATTTGTGTGCATCTCTGTCTGTATCTCTGTGAAATGCTGTCTCTGTGGTTTTTCCAATAAATCAATTGGAATTGGCATCAACTCCCGCCCCCCCCCCACGTCATCTGCCTGTCCCCGTGAATTTTATACACATACAATGACTTCTCCAAGCAACCACAAAAGTGGCAGATGTGCTTTTTTTCTTACTCTGAGAGGACATCAAATACTGTGAAACTCTCACGATGCACGGCTGTTTAGTTTTTTTTTTCAAATACTGTTTTTGGAAGCACAGAACAGTTTTGCCTGATATGGAGTAATGTTCTTGAAATTTTGCCATCACCAATGGGCCAGTTTCAGAGCTTTTAAATCCATTCTCACTTATAGTTTGTAGGATTGCATTACAAATTATTTAAAATTAAAGAACGTACAATAAATTCATCACATCACCTTACAAATGGTACTGTCGGAGATGCTTGGATACGATTCCAATGGAAATACACTTTAATGTACACATTCTGTTACGAATAATCTTCAAACATAAATTGCTTCGACATTACAGAGCAAACGCATACATTATTCTACATGATCATATTGCACTCTGAGGGGCTTCAGTACAATAAGTATCCCTGCCTCTTTCAGCATGTGTGAGTGTTCGTGGTGAAGGTGCCATGCACAGTGATACACACAGAGATACACAGAGACGAATACAGTCACAAAGATGCACACAAAGATGAATATTATAGAGTCACACAGATACTAATGCAGCCATACAAAGACAAATACTGATACACAGATGCACATGCACATAAAGATACGCAGTCATCAATATACACACAGTACACACACTGACCAAAATACAGATTTAGGAAATCTGGCAGGACTTACTTTTCTGCGTGATGACTTTCTCAATATTTTAGTCGCTCTGTGTGGTCTGTGTCAGTATTTCTGCTGTCCTCTGTACCCTCGCAAGAGCTTCACACATTTCGTTTAATAAGTCGACCAGAATTGAACACAATATTTCAAGTGTGGTGTTATGACACGTTAATGAAGCCTTCTGCTAATTAAAGTTCGCAAGCTTTAGCTGCCTTGTAAGCTATTAATATACAAGTGAAAGAGAATTAACAAAATCAACTATTTTCAAAAACAAAAGAAAACAATTTATTCCTTTGTCTAAAAGTGATCATTAAACAGCAACTGTTCATAGCTCATGCCCACCATTATCTAAACTTGTAATCCAACTTTATAACAACGTAGTATTCCAACCAAAACTTGTATTAAGAATACATAAACTTAATTTCTGAACCAGACAGCGGTTGTCGTATTCAATACCCTACTTCTTCGGCTAAGCATCTCCCTGGGTTGTCTCCGGTAAAAATGCTTCATACAAAAATAGTACCCTTGATAGAGAGTGTTTTAAATATCAGTCTCTCTCGATGGCGGTTTCCTTCTGTGTAACATTCAAACTGACTGCCTCTTTATCATCCCAATATCGATCCTCCCATTTGTTCAATTTTGGCAAAACAATGAATACAAAATCGATTGAATTTTAGTATCCTGTGACATAATTTAAACTGCTTGGTTAAATTCGAATTATTGTCAAAATAGCACACAAAACCTAGCTATCTATTCCACAGCGAGATTTACATATTTTTCGTTTTTCTGGAAACTCTAAGACTGCGAGTTATTCATAACAAAGGTGCTTGTGAACACTGTACAGAATACCATTCACTCTCTCTTTAAGCTACAGGGCACACTTCCACATTCATAGCAATGGCTTAATGCGGGCTTTATACAGCTGCATCACAACCTCGCGGCTCATAAAGTCAGGTCCCAGGTTAATGCAAGCCAGCGCACCATGTGCCTTCTTAACAACTCTAACAAACTGTGTGGCAACTTTGATGTATGTTGACATAGACCCCAAATTACACTGTTCTTTCACATTACCAAAAATTGTGCCTTTAACCCTGTATGCTGTATTCAAATTCATATTTGAACTCCCGAAGTGTATTATTCACACTTTTCCAGATTGCACTTCATCTGCCAATTATCAGCTCAATTCTGCATCCTGTCAATGTCTCGGTGAAACCTACAATAAGACTACACACTGTCCACAACTCGAACAATATTAGCGTGATCAGCAACATTCCTAATCCATTCTTCCAATTACAGATCGAAGTCATTCAGAAAGATCAGAAAGAGCAGATATCCCAGAACTGATCTCTGCAGAACACCACTGCTCACTGAGCTCCAGGGTGAATACTTTTCATCTTCTGTCTTCTATGGGACTGCCAATTATGGATCGAGATATCTAGATCAACCTGCATCCCATGTCTCCTTACTTTCTGAATAAGCCAATCATGCGGAAAATTATCAATGCCTTGGTAAAATCCATTTGCAACACATCCAATGTTCTACCTTCAACAACGTGTTTTGTCATATCGTCAATGATTTCAAATAGGCTTGTGAGGCATGAACCGCCCCACAAAAAGCCATGCTGAGTCTACCTAATCAAACAATGGTAATAATGAGTCCTGCATCTTGGAATCCTCTCCAATAAGTTGCTAACCACTGGCATAAGAATCATGGTCTGTAATTACCAGATTAACCCTATTCCCTTTCTTGAACAAGGAGTAACATTTCCACCCTCAAATCACAAAGCACTACTCCAGTGGACAGTGAATGCGAAAAGATCAATACCAAAGCAATCTCTTTCCTAGCTTCTCAAACTAACCTTGAGTCCGACCCAAAAGATTTACCTATCTGTGCGTTTTTCAAAATTTTCCTTCCTCACATCAACCTGTTCCAGAATATCAGTCTGTTTCACGCTGTCCTCAGAAACATCAAGGGTTCTCTCAGTACAGAATACCGAAGCAAACTATTCATTAAAGACTTACTCTCGCTCCTCCAATACCAGGTGAAAATACCCTACACCGACCCTGATCAGCCTTACCCTCACTCTGGCCACCCTCTTGTTCCCCACATTAGTATAGAATGCGCTCTGATTTTGCTTAATTCGACCCATATTTTCACGCCTCTTTCCAGCTCCCGCTTAGTCCATTATTCAGTTCCTTCCTGACTACCTTGGAACCCTTTAAAGCCGTGTCTGACCCTTGCCCCCTCAAACATACGTTCGTTCTCTTCTTTCTCTTGTCTTGATGCTCCATATCCCATGGCTCAATTGAGATATCGAGCTCTGAATGATGGGAGCTGTACCTCCTGTCATTTCCAGCAGGGGCTGCACGATTCCATCTGTTCGACAGTGATCGAACACAGTGTTAGCAAGCAATGCACAGAGTCGTTGCACACAGCTGTACTTTCCGGGAGGGCAACAGCTCCTGTTTTACAGATCAATTCACTGCTATTCGCTGCAAGGATCCCCTTGCTGGACAGGCAGCTAATCAACTAGTGTGTTCTGCACGGTCTGCACAGATTGTTGCCGTGCATTGAGCAGGACATTCGACTGGTCTGCACATTGCTCCATACGGCACTGACATCTCATTTGGTTTGTGGTATCTGATTCTCTGAGGTAGATTGATTATCTGATATCACAGTCTATTTCAGCTGATTTGTCGCCACATTTATTTTATGTTCTCATTCCTGATATTGGACTCATCAAAATCTGATTCGTCAATCCTGTCCTATTTCTTTAAGACGACCCACATTTCTGCAACGTGGTAAAAACAATGACTGCAGACGCTGATTTCTGCAACTTGCCGATCAAGTACTAATCCAATGATAATATAAATGTCTGTCCTTCTGTACGTTTACCCGACTTTCTTGCTCATATCCCTGGATTCCCGGGTACAACATCATGAAGCTCAGAAGCAATGTGCAAAATGTATACCTCACGCTCTCCTGTACAACCCTGGTATGGCTCACATTTAGCTCCCTAGTGTATGGAATGCTGGAATTATGAAACTCAGAAGCACTGAAATGGGGTGTGTCGGGCTGGCGTTCGCTTCTGCTGTGTCCCAAGTGGTTCTCCATGTTGGACTGGGGAGTTTCAGCAGCTTTTTCTCACATCTTTGAAATCTGGCCAGTGCCTGTCCACCGAGCATCTATGTTTGTCCTTTTCAGATGATCGTGTGGTCATTTACATGAGAAAGCCCCTCACGTATTTTTGGAAAGGCAGGCATCTAACTTGTCACTGAGAGGCTTCTGACTGACGCATGTCCTTGAAATTTAAGTTAAGGTGCTGAGGTTGGTTTGCTGCAGGTTGTGCAGTGAGTTGCCTCTGATATTCCGGGAGTGATGAGGGTTAGTGACCCAACTCTGAATGAAGCATGGGGACTGTAGTTCTAGCAACTGGGTGCATAGCATAACCAAAAAAAGAGCAGAGGCTCCAGTGTGGGGTTGATCTGAAATCACGGAGTGAGTGCGTTTGGGGAAAGGAGCTTGGCCGTATCCACACATTGTTTTCCAAGAACAGTTTCTCAAGCTACACTTAACCCAGGAGTTGAGTGTAAGGGGGCACTGATGTAACAATGAATCCGTCACAGTGCAGTATCACCTCCTTCAACACGACCTGCAGCTTCACACCAGGGGGTGGACCGTGCTTCCACGGGTTGTTAGTGTCACACTTTCATTCAACTTCTTTGATCCGGACTTTCCAGACAGGAGGGCGGTGCCATATCGATCATCTCCTCGTATGTCGACGCCAGTGTCACCGTTTGGTGACGGAAGAAATATATCGTGTATCAGAACAACAGGGCACTTGGAACATCAGGGAGCAGAGTATTAGGGAATGGAGCACCACGTCCGATGTCTGAACGGTTTGGAGTGAAGCCTCCAGTGCGCACTGTATCATTAAGTCCAGTATTGTCTCTATAGTTCAGTAACATATTCCCTGCCAGTCTCACTGAAATCAAAATGACATGTATTATATTACGTTAAATTCCACTACTAAACTATTACAGACTGACTTCACTTATCGATATCCATTTCCATAATCTCCAACTTCCCCGATAATTTAATTTCCTGTTTATCTTAGTTTAATCGCCAAATTTAGTTGCAGTACATCTGTTCCCTCCTCCTGATTGTTGATGCAGATTGTAAATAACTGAAGACCGAGCACCGGCCACTATACAACTCCAATGGTTATGGTCTGTCAAACAGATTAAACCTGATGTATCCTGGTTGCCTGCTGCCTGTTTGATAACCAATCCACCCCCATTCTTGTATAAAATATTCGAAGGGCTGAGTAAGAATGCCGAGCATTAGACAGCAATTCAGCTTTTCGAGCCTGCCCCGCCATTTAACACAATCATGGTTCTGTCATCTCGGGCTCAAATGCACTTTCCTGCCGACTCTCCATTCACTTCACTTTCACACGATCCAGCATCCCCTGCACTCTGGGGCATAAAATCGCACAGATTTACAACGAGTTGAGGGATGTAAAATGTCCTCAACCCTGTTCAAAGTCTGTTCCAACTTATCCTAAAACTGTGATCTCCTGTTCTAGGTTAGTGAACATGAGGAAATATCCACTCCACATCGACACTGTCAATCACCTTCAGCAAACAACATACGTCAATGAGAACTCCTCTCATTCTTCTAACTTCCAGAGAGTGTAGGACTGAACTACTCAATATCTCTTCACAGGATAAACTCCACAACTCTAGAATCAATTTAGGGAACCTCTGCTGAACTGTCTCAAATGCAAATACATCCTTCCAGCAGTCAGGACAGCAAAACTGCACACAATATTCAATTTGATCTCACAAAGACATTGCGTTTTTGCAGCAACATCTCCCTCTCTTTAGAATAGACTGTTTTAGAAATAAATGCTAAAATGACACTGACCTTTCCCATTACCTACTGCACGTGCATCTGAAATTTCCTTGATATGTGTGAGGACACCCAATAATTCAGCATCTCAGCATTCTGAAGTCTCTCTCTGTTTGGATAAGGCGTTCTCTTTCTGTTACACTGACCAAAATAGACACCCTCATACTTTTCGTTGTTCATTTTCTTCTGCCAAATGTTGGCTCATTCTATTCATATCCATTTATAAATTTATTACATCTTCATTTAAATCTCACATATGAGTTTGCGTCATCTGATAATTTGGTTACAGAATGTCTATCCCCTCAAATAAGTAACAGTTTAGATTGAAAACAGTTGGGGCATGGGGACCGAGCCCTATGGTACTCGAGAAGTTGCATTTTGCCAAAATGGAAATGATACATTTATTCCATCTCACTGCATTTTGTTTGTTCTCCAATTCGGTATCCAAGCTAATAAATTACTTCTAAACATACGCAATCGCATTTTACAGAGAAAAACTTTTTTGCATAATTTATTCAATGCCTTATGGAAGTCTAAATATTACATCTCAAGGATCCCAATTATCCAGATTGCTTTTCACATCTTCAAAGAGATTTAGAGAGTAATTGAAATATGATTAATTCTTTGTCAAATCATATTGATTCTGATGGATTGTGGTTTGCCTTTTGAAATTTCCAGTAATCAATTACGGAATAATTGATTTTAACAATCTTTCTTAAATTTTAACAGTTTTCTCGCTGCCTTATATTCTTTAATTCAAAATTCTTTTCTTTCTATAATCTCACCATTCCATGCACTGTGATATAAGAAGCACAAAGCGTGAATTCGCCTGCTATCGCTGCTGTTCATGAGACGGTAGTGGCTATATGGACTCATTTGCATCCTTGTGTACAAAACCGGTTGGCTATTGTTCTTCTGGTATTTCCACATAATCGTCGTGATGGTTCTCCTCTTGTTGATGCCGAAGACTCTGGAGGGCTTATGGAACCTTGCTGTTGATATATAATAACTTGAGCGACTGAAGACCGTCCTCATATTCCTCCATAACAGGCTGGAGACAGTGAATCGCCTCCGTCTGCATCTCTGAAATAGGACTGATGGAGTATTTGGCTTCATCCTGTTCCCATACAACAGACACGTGAGGTGAACGTCTTCCTTCTTTCACAAAAGGAGTCTCATAATTTGCATCCTTTTTCCAATTCCGGTGCAGCAAGTTTGATGCAACTCAATGGCCTCATGTTAACCCTATGTAATACCCTCCAGTCACCCTGAGACGTCTTCCACTTCCTGCTTTATAGACTTCAGGAGGCTGAATGGACCGATCCTGTTGCTGTGTATCATGATACTGGTGTTGCATGGCCGACACTGGATACTGTGTTACAGGTTCGAGAGACTGATTGGGCTCATCAGGATCGAAGGCTTCAATATCCTTCTGCTGTTCCTGTGTAACCGGTTGGAGAAGTGTCATGGAATCCTCCATTTACTGTGCAATTGGCTTCTGTTTCTGATACCTTCCAGTGTTCAATGTAAAAGTAAGATCATTTTTCAATCTTGTAAACTCCAATGGGCTTGGGATCAACCTGATCATCTTTTTCGGATAAATTCATAACTTCACTGCAGGAATCAGTTGAGCGTGCCAACACGGCTACCAAAGTCTGACATGCCTTTTTCAGTGTGGAAACTAACTCTTTGCACACGAATCTTGATGTGATCTCACGAAGATACTGTCCGGCAGCAGCAATACTTTCCAAGCCTGCTATAAAGTTCCCACTCTCTTTAGAGCAGTTTTAGTTGTCTGGCGGAATACACAGCATTGCTGAAATAACATTGTCCTTCTGCACTCCAAACAAAAAGGAGATCTGGTGTAAATATCATAATGACAGTTGAGAGGAACATGAGAAGATGCAGAGGTGTGATTTTAAACGAAGTCAAAATAGGTCTGGCTGAATCCACCGTGCATCACCCCACAACCCACGTCGCCCAAACTCTACTGAACCTGGTAAAATAGAGCTTAGAACAGACTAGCATTGATGGAGGTTATATATCAAAGTGAAAACGGTGACACAAATGTCGGGCATGTTCGAAAACAGGAAATTGGATATAGAAGTTTGTGAGTACCGCAGTAACAATGTAAGTTATAGGACATCTCTAGACACATCTAAACCGGCTCAATCCAAATGAATGCTAATGCTCGGAAAAATGGATTTCATGAGTGTGTATGAGCTGGCTTGGTTTAATAGTGATTTGAACATAAGGCGAGAGATCAAGCTGTTTTGGAGTTGATATTGTGTGATTAGAAGACGTCATTGAAAACCTTGTGGTGAAGGAGCTTTTGGGGAATTTTGATCATAGCACATTTTTCTTTCACAATAATATTTGAATACAAAACGGTTGATGATTTCTGTTTTGGAAATTTTGTCCAATAACCTGAGTCATGCAGGTAAAGACGATGTGAGGGCAAGTTGACTTCAGTGAATTGGAAAAGTGAATTGGAAGACAGACACTGCCTTTTAAGTAATGAAACACTTTCAGGTGTACAATTCACATTTATCCCTTCAAGATGAAAACATCAAAAGGGAAAGGTGATTCAATAATGGTAAACAAAACGTAAGATGACATTAGATCAGAGTAAGCAGCTACGATAAATTGAAAATATTGTGAGAAGCCATTGATTTAGGGAAGATTAGGAGCCAAGCATGTTGAAGCAAGAAGCTAATAAGTCAATAAGAAAGAGATTAAGTTTGTAAAGTAACTGGAATCATAAGTATTGGTGAAAACATTCTACCGATAATTAAAAGAAAAAGCAAGCAAGGTCAATTGTGGAAAGGTGAATGTGCAAACAGTATTTTATTTGTAGGAGAGAATCGAGAACCTGATCCGTTACTTTGTGCCTATCTTCATGGAGGAACATCCGGGAAACTTCGCAGAAATACTGTCTGACAATCATACCTTTGTTAATAAAGTCCTTCAAATCAATAACGAGATTGTAATGCAAACTTGTCTGGTTGAACATTGGTATATCTGACGAACCAGATGTAAGTCATACTAGCATTCCAGATGAGATGGTAATACACATATTGATTGCATTGGGGAAATCAAAGTAATTTCTTCCTGTATATTCTAGAAATTCAGGTAACTCGGCCGATATTGCCAAGTCCTTTAAAACTGACGGGTGATTTCAGTGAAAGTTAGTTAATTCACACAGACAATATCACAGAGAAAATGGGAAATGTGATCGGGCAATTTTAAGGAGAATCACAAGATATTTCACAAGGACATCAAGCGGAACAGAATAACCAGGGAAGAATTAGGTTATATTAGAAACCAAGGGAAGAACATTTGTGTGAAGCTGATGAAGATTGCCAACTTGTTACCTGATAGATTCACAACAGTTTTACTTCGGAGAAGGAGGATGCAAGTATAGTATTCGAGAAGATAGACTGGGAAGATCCTGAGAAGATTGACAGAAGATGCACAGCTTTTCACGGAGAGGGTGTTGGGGGTCTGGAATATGCTTACTGAGACAGGAGTTTCACAGGTACCCATACGAACGTTAAAAAGTACTTGGACGAGCCTTTGAAGTGTCAGAAAATTCCCAGCGACGGACCTCGTGTAGGAAGATGGGATTTAGGTAAACCGTGCTGAATTTCTTTTGGTACAGAGCCTATGGTGCTGTGATTGTATGGCCGTGAAATGCCAATTATTGAGCAACATTCGACAGGACTTCATGGGTTACTGAAACGTATATTAACAAGGTTATTTTGACTGAACTGTTATAGCTTCTAAAGTTATGCCAGTGCGAAAGCGAAAGGTAAACAAGACCAGTCTCTTTACGGTCTAAAACTAGAGAATGGAGAACCGAGAAATGGCAGAACTACGACATTATGATTTCAGTTCTATTTTCACAACAGAAAACACTATTTAAAGAAATGTTTCTCAAGTAATAATAGGAATGTTAAGTCTGGTGAGAAAAAAGAATAGAATGAAATGTGTAAAGAAATTTTGAAGAAATTGTTAGGAGTAAAAGCAATATAGATTTATGAAATATGAATCATGCTTGAAAAACTGACTGGGAGATAATGTATGAAGAATGTATCGATACAAGGTGTATGGGTTTTCTGAAAGAATATCAGTAAAGTGTCAATCTGAGTGCACAAAATCAAATCTTCTGGAAATTAGCCTACTAAATGTATATTCTTTTAGGATGGGACAACTGACAGGAAAGAGTGAGTGGGAAGGAAGCAATGTTTTTCTTTTAGTGGAAGGCACGTGGGATTTCAGAAGAATCTGTACTTGGGCCCCAGCTATTCCCAATACATATCAAGCATTTGGGCGAGGAAATCAAATGCAATATTTCCAACATGGCAGAGGGCACTAAACAATGTCTGATTTTGAGTGGGTGAGGAGAAGGTGATAACTCTCCAAGGTGATTGAGACAACTGAAATGAATGTGCGAACACGTGGCAGATGAAAATCGATGTCAGTAGATTTGACGTTCTGCACGTTGTTGGGAATATAGAATAGCACCCTACCATTTTAAAAGTGACTAGACAAAAACATTACTCTAAAGGGGGACTTTTTGTTGCATCCTTCCGCGCAGTCCTCCGAGGTCCATGCAGGGCGGCGAAATGTGAAGCCAGAAGTCAATAATAGGAATAGCAATGGCATGCTGACTAATCTACAGACACCCAACAACTGGATAGCTGAAACACTGAAAAGGATCTTGATCTCCCTGTACACCAGTCACTGAAAGCAATATTTCAGGAGCAGAAAGCAGTTACGAAGATAAACGGTGCGTTGACTTGCACATCAAGGGATTTGTGTAGAGGAATAATGGCGTCTTACTGTCGCTGCACAGACCTTGATGAGACCCCATCTCGAGCATTTTGCAGTATTGTGTGCAGTTTTGTTCTCCTGACCTAATAAAGGACAAACCTGACATTGAGGATGTATAGTAAATGATGGCCACACTAATCTCTGCGATGACTGTCTCTGGGCCTGTATTGCATGGAGATTGGGAAAATGAGTGATGAGCTCGGTGAAGACAGGTCGAAAGAGATTTGAAGCAGGGATGATAATTCCTCTGGCTGGGACGTCTTAAACAAGGGGTCACATAATAGGATACAAACAGACATATCTGCATTGAGTTAAGAATAAATGCCAGCGCTGAGAGTCTGGTGACACTGTGGAATTCTCTGCAACACAAGGTTGTGGAAGCCAAGGCATTTTGAGCCTCTAAATGGATAGGGAGAGTGCAGGTGTTCACTGTGGAGATATCGGATCAAACATAATTATAATGGGTTGGGTCCAAAACCTGACA